>NC_056735.1:1504309074-1504331574 GCF_019279795.1 Protopterus annectens
TCTGTAAGTAGGGGCACACAGTACTGTAAGGTACACAGGTAATGCTCATCTGTGTCAGCATACATTTGCGTGTTGTATGTATGTCTGATGTGTGTGTAATGATACCCATACCATGCTCGCAATCACATGTGTGGTACAGGGTATGTGTGTGTACCTAGCAACATGTATACTGTGTTACAGCAGTATGCCAGCTATATTAACAACCGTGCACATATGTTAGGTAGGGGTATGGCATCAACGACTAGGGTGGTTTACTGGTAATACTGTAAATGTACTTTACATTCAATGCATTGGATGACATATGTCTTCATGCATTAGCTTGATATATACCCCGTGGTGAGGTTTTGCATTGTATCCCAAACAGTGTGCCGAGTACTGGTATATACTGGTTTGTTATATGGAGTGTGGCAGGCACTGTCAGCCAGTTGTGGGCTGAGCACTGATATGTGGTATTGAATGTGTGTATCCTCTGACAGACAAACAGATGCTATATATGGCAGTTAAGTTATATCTGTACTTAATAATGTTACGTGTGCCACATGACTTGCTCACACATATCGTTTAATTTTCTTCCAGGGTTATGGCTCATCAACGCAATCCATCATATACAGCTGCAGAGGAACAGGAAATACATAACAGCCTGGTGCAGCACTATACACTGCTGTTTTCCAGGGCCAGCCAGCACCAGCATGAGCGTACTGCACTGTGGCAAGACATTGTTCGTCGGGTAAATGACATATGCATGCATAACTGGACATATGAGCAGGTATGCCATCACTGCAGTGATTTAATTAGACATGTCCGGCGGCATGCGTCTGATATCCATAGACAACAGCTTGCCACAGGTGGTGGGGCGGCCATACATCCCCCCCTCACCAGAGTGGAGTAACTGCTCCTAAGTGTGGTGGCTCCTGGCCTACAGCAGCAACAGCATCACACATGTGTCATCATAGAGGCTGGAGCCACACAGCATGATGACATGGAGCGTGCAGGTAATATGCCCTAGCTGTAGACTACTGTTACCTGTATTGTTAGAATATGCATATGTAAGATGTGTACTGTGTGTTCAGCAGTTGTGCTGCCCATTGTGTGCAATACAGATATTTGGAATAGTATATGTACACCTGTGACTAGTGACTGTTGTTCTACTGTAGTTTAGCACACTCACAGTAGCAATGCCACAGTTGTGGCCACTGACAAACTGTGTCATATTCTTGTAGGTGCCTCTGGTGTGACAGCAGGGCAGATGATACATGCTGGTGAGTGTGTTAACACTTTAATACTGGTAATGACATGTGCATGTCATAGGTGAGGTGTAGGCCATGTACATGTAACACACCTATGCATAATGCATGCTGTGCATTTTTGCTGTGAGACATTGAACATCTCAGTAAAGTCAGTACCTGCCTCAATCACATGCAATGCACAGAGCAGCAGACACATTTGTGGCAACACTGTAGTGTACATTGGATATGCATAGTTGCTACAGCTGTACACAACAGAACACATTTATCATATGCAGTACACGAAAACATGCTACATTTGGCATTACCACACACTCGCTGTATGGTCACACTTCAGTATCCCACATGTCATGCACACACACATGATGTACCTCAGGGGTAGAGGCCTACCATGGGGCTGTGCAACACTCTTCAACATGTAACACAGTCGTGTTAGGCAATGCTCCCTATTGGGCACCTCACACACCCATGTACAAAGTGGCTGTGTAATTGTGAACGTAGCCACAGCACTGCAGTTCAGGTACAGCATGCTAGGCGCTGGTCTTGCACACATTAGTAGCTGTGAGTGACCACAAGATGCATGATGATGATGGCACAGGGTACTACACCACATCCAGTTACAGTGACCACAGTACTACTCAGGGCAGTCATCACTGTGTAACTCAATGTTGTGTGTGTGCAAACATCTGCACCTATACAAAATATGCATAGCATGTTGTATGTGTGCTTACATATGCCAGTATACACAATATGCACAGCAGTCACCATCCGAACAAAGTGTCACATATATGTCATGGAATGCTAGTGGGTGTATAGGTCACATAACACACATTGGGTATGTGTGGTGTTTAATCTTGCAGTTGTGTAGCATGTCATGCCATGGCTGGCACCAACATATCTGCAATATGTCCCACACTCACCATAACCATTGTACACTGGCCATGTCGAGCATTGGGATTCCTTCACGTCAACATGCACCACTCATCCTGTATGTGCACATAGCATGCATGTGCTACACCTGTGCCCACTATTATCTGCTATGGACACAGACACTGTACTCAGACATGGAAATCTATGTGTCACACAGATGACACATGCAGCCATGGCATGTATACCTGTGAGTGATGGTGCACAGGGCATTGCAGAGCTGATGATACTTGCACAGCAATGTTGTGTCCAGGTACACATTGTGTAATAGGGTGTAGCCAATCACTGAACAACTACACAGTTGCATCAAAGCCATGTACACTTCCATGAAATAGGGGTGTCTACACTTGCACTGAATGGTCTTGTGTAACCCATATTCTGCATGCTGACACATTTGTGTTGACTGTTTGCCTTGTGATACTGACACCCACCTTCACCCACTATAGAATATGTGTTGGATTGCTGGTGTGTGTGCATGTGCTGTAGTGAGGAGTATATATGTGTGCATGTGTGCATGTATGCATGTGTTCATGTGTGCATGTGTGCATGCATCATGTGCAGACTGTAAAGTGTGTTTCCTGTCTTCCTCTCATAGGTGCTGAGTAAGGGGTGTCCGAAAGCAGCAGGGAACCTGAAGCCACTGCCACGAACAGTTGTGATGATTAGACAGGTATTGTGATGGCACAGGAAAGTTTGACAGTGTCTGTTGTTGGTTCACCAAATGACAGTACACAGCGTTCAACCCCATCTATGCGCACACTCATACTGTCAATACATCCCTCACCACCAATGGCCATAGGTGAGGGACAGCATACAGTTTGCATTGACCAGGAGAGTGTGGTACCCATGGCACTTGCATCCCCTCACATCTGCCATAGCCAGATTCCTGGAATGGTACCACATAGGCGGAGGTCCAGGGGTTCTCGGGCGAGCACCGCTGGTCATATTGCCCCTGGCAGACATGCCCTCACAGGTCTTACAACATCCAGTATGTTCCGGGCTGTAATGCAGGCTCAGGCACGTATGGGACGGTACACCAGATAGGGACTTAGGATGCAGAGGGCCCATTACACCACTATCAATGACAGCATCCGTAACCTTGCCAGTGCCATCCAGAATTACACCGAGGTCATTGATAGACATTGGGGGGAGACAGTAGCTGCCCTCCACAATATGTCTTCCATGAGCCAGGTCTGTGCGGGACGGTTGGGACGTCGATGCGGATGCATGCCAGCAACAGCAACAGCTGGCAATGGTTGCAGACGGCCCACAGTTGACAGCCACACACGTAGTGGCAGTACCAGCCCCAGCTATGCTGGGGCTGGCCTGTCCATTGACCATCGCAGTAGACCATGTGCACGTGGCTCTGGCCAGTCTCAGCAGGGACATGGGTCCAGTCGTCATACCTCTGCCTCTGATGACATTACCCAGTCAGGGTTGGTACCCGATACTGCCCGTAGCACCCCTGCCAGGCACAGGTACTGTGTCCGTGGCCAGAGACAGTGATCTGTACAGCCTAGCAGGTACAGTCTGTGGCTGTCCCACAAACTACCGTATATGGCAGCCACATTGTGGAGCTGTGCGCATGCAGACACACACATATCAACCAAACAACTAGGGTTACACATACACACACACATTACATAAACGTTGGCCCATGCTGTACTGCTGTTCCTCACACACACACACACACACACACACACACACACACACACACACACACACACACACACACAGACATGTCGATTGGATGGGTCAATGTCAGGCTCTGGCAAACAACAACACACCCTGTGCATATGATGATACCTGTGTCGC
This sequence comes from Protopterus annectens, assembly GCF_019279795.1. Taxonomy (NCBI): domain Eukaryota; kingdom Metazoa; phylum Chordata; order Ceratodontiformes; family Protopteridae; genus Protopterus; species Protopterus annectens. The sequence continues at coordinate 1,504,313,061 of NC_056735.1, forward strand.
CTCCTGTCATCTGTAATATTGATGCAGGAACAGGCTAACATGGTGCTGATGCACAGGGTGACATTATAGCAGTGTAGCAATATTAGCAAGTTGTCAACAGGAAAGTGTAATGACATCCTTGTAGGTGTGTCTGAGCAGGCATTATGCATCACAGCTCTGATTGTCAATGTAGCATTGTTTACACCACTGTTAGGTCTGCGTATGTATTGTCCACCCATGTGCCACTTGGCTGTAGTGTACTGTGTTGCCAGCATGTGTTAGTGAGTGGACAGTATGTGTGTGATGTGTGCAGTACAGATTAGCAAGTGTACATCTGTGAACATGGTGGGTGCGCACTGTCTGCATGTACGTGCATGGTGGACACATGGGACATGTGGCATACCCTGTTGTACACATTGTTAACATCTCATAGTAACTTTCAATGGCCAGTATGCATTCTACTACAGTTATGTACTAACATGGGTCCACATGTGTGTATGACATGGGTTGACACTATGCTGTGGGTGATACTGTTAATATCTGTCAATGATTTGTGCTCTGGTAGTATACACAACCTCAACAGCATGACTATAAGCAATCATTGGATGATGTCCTGACAAATGACACACAGTTGTAGGGAACTCAGTAACAATTGGATCCTTCCGGTACTATACTCGAACACTAACCAGTGGTATTGACTGCCACCCATTCCTGGGACCACAACTGTTTGGCATATAGCCCCCTTAGGTACATGCAAACACACTAAGGATATGTCCATCCACATCTGGGAATGCATGCATTGGCCTACAATGCATTCCCTGTATGGGACGCATATCCTACACAGGGGTATCATACAGACAGATACCTGTTGTCTGATACATGCTGTATAGCAGTAAGCTGGCTATGGCATAGTCATCCACATTTACTATACATACTATCCCATCAGTACCACATTGATGGTAGACCTCAACATGTATGTTGGGTACCAATGTGTACATACAGCCTCATGTTATGTCATGTGTCCCTTGGTATCCACATATCCATAGGTATTGTGGAGTCCCTCGGTGTATCACATAAGACATTAGAGGCCTGAATGCATATCCACAAGGCAGTTGTACACCTATACAGACTGTCCATTATTGACAGTCGTTGTTGTGTATGAACATGTCTGACATATACCCCAGGCATATACCCTCACTCACACTACTCTTTAGTAACTGTCATGGGTTTGTGTGGCACAGATGACCTTGGCTACAGATCACAACAGTGGATTGCCTTGCCACATACCTACATATGTGACCTACGATCTGAGAAGCAGCAGCACAACCTGCCAATGGAAACAGATGTATTCATGTGGTATGCAGGCTTCACACTTATGTACTGATTGAGGGGACATGTACACATACATATTTGCCATGCAGATACCTGATGTGTGCAATGCACTTACTGTTTTAATCATAATATGTCCTACCATAGTAAAACCAAAACCCACACCGCATTGACCAACAGTGACACACACACTGTCAGTGTTTGCAGGATTCAAACCCCTACCTAACTATGTTATGATACTAGAAAGAGAAGCATTAATTTGGTGTGCTATTTGCTTTACTGGCTGGTTTCCCTTCTCCTGCTGTATTTGTAGGATGGTGACATCATCAGACTTTCCAAAGAGGAATGTACCTCTTTTAGTGAGTTTTCCCAGTCTCCAAAAAGGGAACACCTCTCAAAGAAAACTGCACATATACACACACCCCCCACACACAAACACGCACACTGTCAGTGTCTGCAGGATTCAAACCCCTACCTAACTATGTTATGATACTAGAGAGAGACACATTAACATGGCGCACTATTTGCTTTAATGGCTGGCTTCCTTTCTCCTGCTGTATTTGTCGGATGGTGACATCATCAGACTTTCCAAAGAGGAATGTACCTCTTTTAGTGAGTTTTCCCAGTGTCCAAAAAGGGAACACCTCTCAAAGGAAACTGCACACATACACACACCCCACCCCACACACACACACTCACTGTCAGTGTTTGCAGGATTCAAACCCCTACCTAACTATGTTATGATACTAGAGAGAGATGCATTAACATGGCACGCTGTTTGCTTTACTGGCTGGTTTCCCTTCTCCTGCTGTATTTATAGGATGGTGACATCATCAGACTGGACATGGTGATGTGTGTACACTTTGTTTTATGCCATTCCAGGAATGGTCCATGTGGGTCAGCAGGTCTCAACAGCTTGAACAAGACCTCATAATCCTTACCTTGTGTGATCTATCTGTGGACACATTGACATTCCGTCATATGTCAACACACATTTATGCACAGCTTGTTGGTTTTGTGGATACTACATGTGTCTGGGATGTTGATAAAGGGCTATTCAAAGTCTATGTGAGACATGTGTAGCTGTGTTCAGTGATGTATGTCCTGGGTGGCTGCCTTGCAAACAGTCTAGCATGTTTGGGAACCATGATCCGCACATGAACATACCACAGTTGGTAGGGTTGTGTGTATGTCAGCTTCAATAGCTCTGTTTATGACTGCAACCATGATGGACTCCATGACCTTGCAGATCAGACTTCATAGGCGTACTGGACTTGACTTCCCATGGTGTGTTGTGCACCAACACTTGTCTGGAGTGCCATATGTTGCTGTAACACATTCAATGGTTCCACATCCTGTGTAGGGGGTGAGGCTCAGCTGACTGTTCAGGTGCAGGATCTGTTTGTTCTGTAGTTTGTGCATGACACATATTGGGAATCAATGTATTCCACTTGCTGCCATGCTTATGGCATTGGGGTAGCTGCTTATCCATTCTACATGTGATATCTCCTGGTATGATGATATGGACTATTGTCAGTGGGAGGTGGGTATGTACATATGGGCCTGTCTGTCAGGATGTCAGCATTGTCAGTCAGGTACAGTTGGCCCTGACTCAGGGCATATATGGGTGTACATTGCCATTTATGACATAGCTGAAGGAGGTGTCATGATTCAGTCTGGACTCCTTCTCAGCTACTCTTTACAAAACACCAACGAACATGAGCACTAATCCCTGTTAAACTCTTTTACACACTTAACACCCTACTGATCCTTTGTGAAGAGGCTACAGAGTATGTCATCATAATATCCTGGCATGTCCAGTGGTCGGTTTCGTGTGTACTCTCCAGTCCAGCTGGTGAATATTGTGATATTGACACAATGTCACATCTGCGTCATGTACACAGACAACCCTCTCCTCCTCCCGACAAACTCAGATATATGTGTGAGATGCACCTATATAGCCATACAGGGTGTTGAACTCTCTCGACCCATGACTAGCACAGTTTATCAGGTGGTGAAGGTAACCACACACACCACATATCAGTCTCACATATCCTCTAGCGACAGCACTCAAACCACATTATCACACATAGACATACTCGGATGCTATAATTGAACTCTGCCTCAGTAGCAGAGCCCTCCAAAGCAGACACACACAACTGCTACCCCACTACAATATCCACATATCACAGTTCACAATGTCAGTGTGCCACTAAGTCACTGCCCTTCGGGCTAAACAACACACCTAATACACTTGTAATAGGCGACACTTATTGTCAGACACACTGACATACCACTCACCAGCCCAAACAAGGGAATAGTCACTTTGGGCTGTCTTTCGGGTGCCAGGATCTGCCACATAGCACATGCAATCAGGTCACTCCAAAGCAAGTACAGGACTGGCACCATCATTGTCCATGCTGGTGCGTAAAACCTCAGATGTTACTCCCTGGACTACATGACATGATACATGGAGCCCAGGCCAGTATGACCCTGACCTTGTCTAGCATCTTACACCCACCAATTATGATGTCACAGCATACAGACAAACATATCACATTTAACGGTTGCCTAACAAATTTGTTTCATTCATAGGGGATACAGTGTCTGTCAGCCTGTGGTGATATGCTCAACATGCCACGTAGCTTCACTATGGGCAGCTTGCACCTGTCACCCTTGGACATTCGAATGCTGGCTAAGGGTCTTGCTACCACCATAGTGCCTTTTTTAAGCAGGGATCAAAAGACAAACCCACCTCCATAGACATTACAGGTTAAATGAAGCTAAAGGTAATGCTGCTCAACACCAGATGTGTTACCCTCATATTGCGGCCACTCTGGACTCTCCTCAGTATGGAAGATAGTGATATCTGTGCACTAACAGACATCTGGTTCAGGCTCACTTATGCACACCAGCACTACCAGGTTATGTTTCATACCATGTTTTCTGACAACAAGACTTGGAACAGACAACACAACTAGGGGGAGTATCCATATACATCACAGATACATACACCTCCGGGTTAGTAGCACAGAACAAAGCATCACAAACCATACATATACAACTACCATTGTGCAAAACTGCCTTTCAGTTTGTTGCCTGCTACAGACCACCATACCAAACTCAGGAACCACACTCAGCTTTCAAGGGAACTATGGAGAATATGAAGGTCTCCACAAACACCATTATATTGGGTGACTTCATATACACAAATATTGACTGGGGATACTACTCAAGCCCCAACACCCAGACCCAACAGTCGCTACAATTTGTAGACTCATATGCTATGGTACAACCAGTCAGCACAGCCACAAGGGGGAATACATATTGGACCTGATCATCACCAACATGGGGACTCTATGTCCCACACCAGAGATATACCCCTCATTGGTAAGGTCAGAGCATACATGTATCTCACCGGACATACATATACCCTCCACACACCCATCCTGGGTAATCTTGGTGAACTTCTCATGAGCCAATATCTCACTTCACCAAAGCAAGGTGGTATCCTTCAGAGACCCTGAGACAGTGGCAAATATGGCTCACACTGCTGAATCCTTTACATACACATTCTATGTACACCTAGTGGACTGCCTGGATTGTGCTATCCCAAATAACAACAGGACTCACTCCTAGAAAGGCAGGGGACCTGTCTGGTAGACCCCAGCCATTAATAAGCCGTACAACGTTAGGAGGAAGCTACTACATGATAGAGCAAAATCCCAGACTGGGAAGGCATCTGTGATCTGTACTAGCAGACAGCTATGATCACTCATGAACTTTTCTAAGGGCCACTTCTACCAGACAATTGCACCAGACACATAGGACTATCACACGGCCTTATTCAGTTATGTCAGGAACCAGGGTGGACACTCACTAATATGCTGTGAGTTACTGCATACTGACTATACTTACCATGAACTCACTGGCTTTGCCAACATCCTGGCAAACAGGTTCAGTGCAGATGTCTCCCCCCATCCCCCCTAAGGAGCAACTATCCATCCCAACAGAGTATAACCTCCCTGACATCACACAGTAACAGGTGAGTGCTGCTCTCCCCAAAGCGTACATCACAGTATCAATGGGACCAGACAGTGTCCCGGCCTGCATCTTACATGAGCTTTATGACAGACGTAACCCTCACATTACATCACTGTTCAATAACAGAGTTACTACAGGTTAGGTACCCAAGCAATGGCATACAGTGACAGTGGTCCCACTCCACAGAGTTGGTGCCACAACGGACCACATACAATATTGCCCTATAAGCCTAACTAGCCTGTTCTGCAAAGCTATGGAGCGTATTGTCATGGGACTCATACGCATAGACATCGGGAAACTACAGACACTGTGTCCCACACATTTCAGCATTGTTGTGGGCAGATCTTGCCTCTTGAACCTGTTTGTATTCTTTAAATGATTAACAGGTCCATCGACATAGGGACAGTTGTCCACACAGCCTACCTGAACCTTGCAAAACCCTTCAACACAATAACCCACTGGGACATTATGCATATGCTCACCAGCATCGATATGGACAATTATCTCACACGATGGATTGCTACCTGGATCAGGGATAGCACCCACATGGTCAGAATTGCAGGTGCCATGTCTGACTATACACCAGTTACACGTGGCATCCCACACGGCTCGGTCCTGGGACCTCTTTTGTTCAGTATATATTTGTCTGACGTACAGGCTACCACAGGGGGAATATGGCTGAACATGTTCGCACTTGACTGCAAACTGGGTGCCATGATCAACTCTCCAGCTGCCACATGCATACTCAAACAGGGTCTCACAGAGATGGATGACTGGTGCCTGAGCCATGGCCTACAGCTAAATGGCATTAGTTGCATAGTCATCCCCTTTGGGAATAACAACATGCCCACACATTACCACATAGGTAGTACTCCATTACATACGGTAGGAGTTGTTAGGGGTTTGGGGACATGACTTGTTCGTACTGTCGCCTTTGACATTCACGTTGCCAAAGTGGTTGGACACACCTTCTATATGGGCCACCTTATCCCATATGGTTTTACATCTAGATCGAGTGAGGTCATTGTGCCCCTATACTCATCACAACCATGCTTGGTTACAATGCCACATTTGGGGTGTACCTTACCCGCCACCTGCAGCAACTGTACTGGCCACAGAAGTTCCTCACCAAACAGATCTAGGGACTCACACAGATGCCCTGCACAGTTCGGATGCAGTAACTCCAGCTCTACTCAGTCGCTTACCACCTACTCGGATATGATGTGTGCCTGTTGTTTACAGATACACCCAACCCAGAATTACTGGACATGCTCCACCTCAGGATATCTGACTCCCTTGGAGCTACACACTCCACGGACGTATACCTCAGCACAGATATTAATAGGACATGCTGGAGGGACAGATTCTTATCCCAGAGGCTCCACTCACTCCAGATTGTAATCCCAGTTTCACATAGGCAGAGCCACCCACAGACCACCTACAGGAGACATCTTGATGACTGTATGGGTGATCGTATGTTTACCCTTGGGATATCTTCTGTGTCCCTGCTAGAAAGAGGCACACTAGCCTAAATGTACATGGGCTACCTTGTGTGACCTACTATTCACACACACAGTGTAGTAATCTGACAGGGTTGCGAATGCCAAACACACTCTGGCTAGGCTTGTACATGCCCTAGGGCAGATAGCCTAGTATTGACCTCTGAACCTATGCTAATGTTCAGGATGCACAATGTTTATTGCTGATACTGTTTGCAGGTCTTTATCGTCTTTGCTATACCAGTTTCTATGAACAACTTTGGTATCCGCAGAACATATTTGATTATGACAGGGTTCCACTATATTATAGATGTGTCTGTTGTCATATAACTGTGTGCACAGGGTAGATTGCTGGATAGTGAGAGGTTCCTGGGTTAACACATGCAACTGCCAGATAAGCGTGGCCCACTGCTGTACTCAGACATGGCCTAAGTGTGTGAGCATGCCCAGTTCAGGTTTTCCGTGTTTTGTTGCCTGACATTTGTCTCATTTATTCAAGTGTGTGAGCATGCCCAGTGTGACCTTTCAGTATGTTGCTATCTGAGGTCCACTACATTTGTTGATGTGTGTGAACATGACCAATATTAACATTTATACTGTGTGTGTTGGAAGTCAGGTTCTGTTCTTACTGCAGGACTCACCTTTGTGTCATATTTTGACAGGGATTATGCTGTGCCTGCAGGGTTTCCATGAGATACTTTGCATAGACTTATCAACATTCCTTCATACAAACTGACCACTGCAATACTATCATGGTTTAGTGGTTCAGTACTTTGACTATAGTGCACAGTATCCTGGGTTCGAGGCCCATCACTGCTTTATATTTTCATACTGAGCAGACCAGACTGCTTAAGGGCCAGTTAAGCAAATATGAGCATGTTGACTTTTGTTCAACTATGCCCTACTTAGACCAGGCTTGTCCGACATTGCTAAATATTCACCAACATTGCTGGACGTTGACCAATATTACTCAACATTGACCACAGTTGTGCTAGTTGGTGTGTGCGATTTTGTTTGCATATACTACATGGTGGTAAATGCTGTTTAGCACTGCTTTATATTGCTTAACACATGGCAATCATGCCTTAGGTGGTGCTGCTGGGCTGCCTATGTCGGATGCACATACTACACTCCCTGTACATGTTTGAAAGCAGGTAGTGTCAACTTAGGCATCCCTTTTACTATATGTGTGAGTCAGAGAGAGGTATCATTTCCAGAGTTCCTACTGAGCCAGTGTATGTGCTATGCGTTGCCTCTTTGCCAAGGCCGAACATACTGGGCACGTCTCCTTCTGCATACTGGGGAAGGCTCAGGTTGTTCCTCCTCTGAGTCACGCTCTGCCTGTGATAGCCTTGGCAATGGTGGGGGGCTGTTTGGCCCAGGCCTATGCTGGTCCTGCTGCAGCTGTTTTTGCTGGATCATATTATGTAGCATAGCACATACCATGACAATTTGGGTACATGTAGTTGGTGAGTACTGCAAGGCTCCACCAGATGTGTCCAGGCCACCGGAACTGTGACTTGAGCAGCCCAAACACATGCTCTATTACATTACGTGTTTGTGCGTGTGCCTCATTATGGAGTTCCTGTTCAGGTGTGTGTGTGTTTCTGATGGGTGTCATCAGCCACGGCTCCAGTGCATAGCCAGCATCCCCCACTAGGTGACCATGTGGTATGTCCCCATTGGCAAATGTCTGGTACAGCTGCATCAGATGCAAGATATGGGAATCATGGTAGCTTCCAGGGCAGCCTGCACACACATTCAGTATTATGCCCTGGGCATCACACACAACCTGGCAGTTGATGGAGGGGACGCCCCTGTGGTTGAAGTAGACCCTACCCCGCTCACTGGCTGGTGTTTTGATGCATATGTGCGTGCAGTCTATTGCACCCACTACCTCAGGGTATTCCACTATTTGCTGGAAGAGACGCATATTGCTGGCCAATATCTCACAGGAATTGGGGAAATATACATGATCACCGACATGTGCTGACGTGGCATCCAGGAACTGGTGCAGTACCCTGGATGCAGGCCTGTGATATCCCTGTCATATCACCAGTTGGTCTCTGGAAGGTACCTGTTGCTAATATTCTTAGGCCAGCACATACCTTGGTTTCCACTGGGATGGGTTCCCCTTTGTTGGTTCTGTGTGTGAGGCGTGGCCTGCACAGCTCAACAATTTGCTGCAGGAGGTCTCTGTCCACTCTATAGCGCTACACTATCTCCATCTCATGTAGCCCCTGGTAGGTTACCCTGGGCCTGTACACTCTTCTCCGTCTCCTCACTGTGGGTTGTCCAGCAGCATTTGCATTGTCACCACCCTCAGCATGTTGCATATGTCACTTTATAACAGCAATGGCAGCCCCTAACATTTCTTTGTCTCAGTAAAGCTTTTTCAGATTTCACTTCTATTAGCTTACTGCAGTGTCTGTTGTGAGAAACATAATGGACTGTTGTTTACAGAGTTTTAAGTGCTAGGCCGGGCTGGGCTAGTGTACTGCCTGTGTAATTGCCTGATTCTGATTGTTTTCACCTGCTAGCTCTGCTAGTACTCCCTTTTAGCTTCCTACTATTTGTTGTGCTTCCTTTTTCCTTTCTGTTTCCTCATGGGGGAGTGCCACGCACACAAGCGCAAACACGTGCACACCAGCTAACACGCGCGCACACATGCTTACACGGACTAAAACTTGCTTATTCGGGTTAAAACGCATGGACACCAGCACAAACGCACTTACAGCTCTTTAATCAGCCTTATACATGCTTACTCCGGCTTAAACATGTGCACTCACTCTTACACGCGCGCACTCTGTCTTACTCGGGTTTACAGGCGTGCACACACGCGCATACCCGCTCAGCAAAAAACTTTGGTGTTATCCACGGCATACACCTTACATTTCTTGCTTTTCCCTAGCCTACGTGTTGACACACCTCTTTCCATGATGTGCAAATGACAGCTGACACATGCCACTCTGCTCCAATGAGCTTCACTTCTTTCATACATACCCCCCTCGTGATGTCACCTATCTTCTACTCTGTTATTCCCCTTATCCTTCTCCTACACTCCACTGACTGTGCTCATTTGCTATGTAAACTTGTGATTCACTATCCTAACCTTCATTTACATAGGATTGCCAAGTAATTCTTGGTTACATCTCTTAGACTGAGCTTCCCCCCTTAGCAACCTCTACTCGGTGGCCATGTTGTCTTCAGCCTGCCATTCCCTTGCATTGTACATTAGCAATTTAAATAAGATCCACATTTGTGGGTTTTAATTTTTAGTTTTCTGGGTGTTAGAGTGCAGCCCGTTTGTGTGGCACTGCGCTACGCTTAAACATCGGAAATCGGAAAAAAAAATAATAATTTTTTTTTTCATATTGCATCAGGAAACATTTCCAATGGCCGTATATTTGGCCATTGGCATGCTTCCTGCACTGGATGCAACCTTTATTTGGAGCTGTCACGGCTCCGTTTTGCTATTTGCAGAACGGTACTCAGTTGTCAACTGAGTACATTTCTGCAAATAACACTGCTCTTACTAGGACAGGTTCGGGTTTCCTGAATCGCAAATCTACCTCATTTGCATGCCTTTCACCTGCAATTGAGGTAATTTGCATATCCCAGCCCTGTCTGTGTAAGAGTCGTTTTAGGAGCTCTTTTGCACGCCCCTGCAGGCTGTTCCTGGATCGCTCATAGGACATGATGGCTGCATGGAGTCTTACTCTACTCTTAGACTCTGTGCAAGCCATCATGAATCCGGCCCAACATCTCTTTTATTATGTGCTTATAAAATAATTTAAGTTTTCATCTATTCTTCTGATGTTAACCTCTTGATTTTCAGTCCCCATTCTTAGAATACATATACATCTAAACAGTTACAATAGTGCACATACATTTCTGCTCAGTATTTTACAAAGTATCTCTTCCATGCACATCTGTGCAATATGACATACAGTTCTAATACAATTGCATCATGCTGATATTCACAAATAACACACAACCACTTACAAAATTCCAGATAGCTGTGCTGGCAGTATCTCCTTTTGTCACATCTGCCCCCAGGACTCAAGCTAGTTTTTCAAGTGACCCTTCAGAAACACTGCTTGAGTGGGTTCAGGCTATCTGGGAATACTTTACCCCATTCCCTGTCTTGAGAGCCCATCTGTGTTGGCATTACTAACTGTGGTGCTGCACTATCATATTGTAGGCATGCAACCCTAGCCTCTACCTTAGTAAATTGGCATTTTGCTGGCTGGCTCGATGTAGCCATGTTAAGGGATTGTGGTATGTGACTGCAGTGAATTTTCTTCCATACAGATAAGGTTGAAGTTTCTGCAGTTCCCGTACTATGGATAGACATTACTTTTCTACAGCTGCATAGCATTCCTCCCTGTGTTTGAGCCTATGGCTGAGATATATCACTGGGTGATCTTCTCCCTCTGAGGAAACCTGTCTGAGTATAGCCCCCACCCCCATTATTTGAAGCATCTACCTGCACAACAAATTCTTTGCTGTAATCTGTACTTGCTAACACAGGGGTCCTCCCAAAGCTCTTTTAAGCTTCTGGAATGCCTGCTCACATTCTGGGGTCCACACTACCTTATCTGGCTTGTTTTTCCTTATCAGGTCTGTGAGGGGAGCAGCTATGGTACTATAACTGGGGACAAACATTCTGTAGTTGCCCTGTTGTCACTAAGAATGCCCTCACTTGCTTTTTGGTAATGGGGGCAGACCATGTCTGGATGGCATCCACTTTGTCAGTTCTAGCCTGATCGTACAACTCCCCACTCTATGTCCCAAGTCGGAGACCCCTGCCATACTCACCTGACATTTACTGGGCTTAATGGTCAACCCTGCCCTCTGTAGTCTGCCCAGCACCTCCCTCACATGCTGAAGGTGCTCATGCCAGGAATGGATGTAGATGGCAATATTATCCAGGTAGGGAAGGGCAAAATCTCCTGCTCCTGCTAGGGTATGATCTACTAGCCTCTGGAAAGTCACTAGGGCATTTTTCATCCCAAAAGGCAACTTTATTAACTCATACAAGCCGAAAGGAGTCACAAACGCTGACCTCTATCTAGCATTGGGAGTCAAGGGCACCTGCCAGTAACCCTTGGTAAGATCAATAGTGGTAAGATGCTTAGCCCACCCAGCTGCTCTAGGGCTTCATCTGTCCTAGGCATGGGGTAAGCATCTGACTCTGTGTGACTATTTAATTTATTGTAGTCCACACAGAACCTGGTGCTTCCATCCTTCTGGGGAGGCCCAGGGACTGCTGGATTCCTGGATTTCCCCTAGTTCCAACATTTCCTGTATCTTCCCCTCAGAGTCTGTTTGACCTTCTCAAGTACCCTATAAGGGGCCTGCATAATAGGCCTTTGAGGTCCTGTATCCACATGGTGTTGCACAAGGTGGGTGCACCCTGGTTTCCTAGAGAACATGTCCTTGAATTCCTGTAACACTGCTCAGATTTCTCAAACCTGGGTAGAGGATAGTTGCTGGGACATTGCTACACCTTCCACTGAGTTGTCAGTCTGAGCCTCACTGAAGAGATCAGTCACCAGATCCCAATCAAATTCCTCTTGCCACCCACTGCAAATACTCAGCACAAGGATCTCTCTATCATGGTAAGGTTTCCTCATGTTAACATGGTACATTTTATGCCCCTGCCTCCTGCCTAGCAGTTCTACAATGTAGTTAACATTACTGACCCTCCTAACCACTTTGAAGGGTCCCTCCCAAGCTGTCTGCAGCTTATTGTGTCCGACAGGATTGAGAACCATTGCCTGCTACCCTACAGCATATGCTCTAGCTTGAGCATTCCTGTCATACCAGACCTTTTTCTGCTGTTGGGCTTTTGCCAGGTTCTCCTGGGCAAAACCCATGAACTCCCTGAGCTTGGTCCTGAGATTTAGGACATATGCCACAACAGACTCCTTGTGGGATTTACACTCACCCTCCCACTCATCTCAAAGCAAATCTAGAGGTCTCTTCACCCTATGCCCATACAGTAACTCAAAGGGTGAAAAACCTGTTGATTTCTGGGGCACCTCTCTGTAAGCAAACAACAGATGGGGCAAATATTTGTCCCGATCCCTCATAAATTGGTCTGCAAATGCCTATAGCATGGCAGTGTAGGGTTTAACCTGTCAACAAGACCATTAGTTCGGGGATGGTAGGGGGTGTTTTTTAGGTGCTTCACCCCACTATGCTTCCACAGACAAGCCAGCAGGTCTGACATAAAACTGTCACCTCTGTCAGTCAGTATTTTTTTTGGAAAACCTATCCTGCTGAAAATCTCTAACAAAGCATTTTCCATTTTTTCTTTCTCAGTGGAGGACAGTACCACTGCATCAGGGTATCTTGTAACATAATCTACTACCACTAAGATATACGTCTTCCCTGTGGGACTTGGGGTACTCAGAGGCCCTACAATATTCATAGCTATGCTCTGAAATGGCTCCTCAATCACAGGCAAAGGCATCAAAGGAGATTTGACCTTGTTCCCCACCTTGCCTACTTTTTGGCACTGCTCACAGGTCCTGCAGTACCCTGTTACATCTCTGGATATCCCAGACCAATAAAAGTTCTGCATAATATGTCTCTTTGTATGCTTTACGCCCATATGACCTGCAAAGGGAATGTCATGGGCTATGGACAGGAGGCTCTAGACATTACCAGCTACTGCATTCTCTCACCCTCTAGCCCTTCCTCATGGGTCGACTCTCTATACAGTAACACTTTGTCCCAGTATACAGTTTTCCCCTTCCCTGGAGAATTAGGTGTCTCGCTAACTACCTCCCTCAGGTCTTGTAATGTGGGATCTGAGAGTTGAGCCTGTCTCAACTCTCTCTTTGTAACCCTTCCCAGCTCCTCTTCCACAGGAAGCCTAGCATCCTCTGACAATGGTGCCTCACTGTCAGCCTGGATACTACTACTCACCTCTGCCCTTGCAGTCACTCTGTCCAAGGTAACATCACTACCCACAAGCAGCTGTGGAACACCTTCAGTCTCACTGCTACAGGGTAGCTATCTTGAAGAAGTAACCACCACACCAGTCCTGGCTTCAAGTCTGCAATCTGTCTGAGTCCCCCCCAGATACCAGACCCACATGCTTGTCTCAAAGCCTGCCTGTGTGTTACTGCATGCACACAAGGTGCTGCATTATCAAAATCATTCACTATCAGGACATCTGCAGGGACATCCTCAAATACACCTATTTGCTGGCTTTCTTTTCCACCCTCCCAGTCAAGTTGAACCCTAGCCAAAGGTATTTGGAATGGGGTCCCTTCTAAAGCTCTGACTTGAAGAGACTGCCCAAGCAAGTAGTTCTCCTCTTTAACCATTGTAGACTTCGCAATGGTTAGGTCAGAGGCTGTGTCTCTCTTAGCAGTGGCCTCTTTCCCATTTACTAAGACAGTATATAACCTGTGGTAGTTTGGTACCCTTGTTGTCTCCAGACAACTTACTGCTTGCATTATGTCATTCTCACTTACTGGCTCTCCCACATTTTGTTCCCCACCTTGCCTCTGTGGACATCTGTGTGCTACATGGCCACAGTGGTTGCATTTCAAGCATTCATCCCTTGGTCCTGGATGTGTTACTGAACTAGTGGCTTCCCCTGCTATTGGCAGACTCTGTTGGGGTGATCTAGGCTCCTCACCATGGATTCCCTTAGACCCATGAGCAGCACTGGGTATCCAGTTCCTGTGCATTGATGCCCTGCTTGCTAGGTATAGGTTTCCCTTCTTCCCCAACTCATCTGCAGTATTGCATTGCCTATCTGCCAATCAGATTCTCATGTCCTCTGGCAAAATGCAAAGGACTTGTTCCGTCACTAAAAGGTCTGCCAACCTTTCAAAAGTGGTGATCTGACACCCCCTCACCCATCTATGAAATTAAGTGCTTAACTCAGCAATATATTCAGACACACTTTCATCTGCCTTGCGTCTATGCTTACGAAACTTTTTTCTATAAGCTTCAAGTGCTAACATAAAATACTCTACCAGACAATTTTTAATAGCATTATAATTTAAGCAATCAGTATCAGGCAATTTAAAAATAGAAGTTACAGCTTTACCATGGAGTAAGGGGGTCAGGAATTGTACCCAGAGCCTTGGTCAACATTATACTGTTTACATACCCTTTCAAACATATGAATGAAACTATCAAAATTATCCCTCTCTGTAAATTGTGGAAGAAATTTACAGACCTTTGTTGCTACTGGGGTTCGGTTACTTCTTTCCTCATTACCTCAATGACCCTGCTGAAGAGTCAGCTTCTCCTTTTCATGTTGCCTCTGCCTCTCATTCTCTTCAGCTTCCAGATGTCTCAGTCTCTCTGCCACTTTTAATTCCATTTGTTTTTCCTGACACAGTCTCTGCTGATTCCAGATCCAAATGTTTGGCCTCCAGTTCAAGTCACTTTAACTCCAGACAGATTTTTAAGTCCTCTGTGGAAAGGTTGAACTGTCCATTTTCTGAGAGTTGCACATTCCCATGGCCAGTCTGATTGTCCTCCTGGTTGCTGGTCAGTGATGCAGCTGTGACTATGGCTGCAATCATTTCTGCTTTAGTCAGGTTGGCATGCACCAGTCCTTTGTCTTGGCACATCTCAGCCAAGTGATACCTTTTCAGTTTGCCATATTCCTCTGCTAACATTCTTGTCTGCTCTCCCTGACTAACTAAGCTAACAAGAAAAAATAAAACTATTCTGATATGAAACTCTGAGTGTTCACTGTGTGGTTGACTGAGAGCACAAACACCTTCTTTAGTGACCACAGTTTACAGGCTACAGGAATTCAGTATCCATACCACTGAATCCTAATATGTGGATTCCCCGCCACTGCAACACAATTCATATGCGATGCCCCACCCAGTAATCAAGGATTTCCATTAAGAACACACAGAGACCACAGTCAGTCTGAGGCTGGTTTCTCCAAGCCAATACCTCCAGCACCCTCTCTGTCCAACCAGTGCTTTGTGTCCCTGCCCAAGTAGCTGACACACACACACACACACACACACACACACACACACACACACACACACACACACACACACACACACACACACACACACACACACACACCTGGGAAAGGCTGGCACAGGTTTACTAGCTAAGCCCCCTTTTGCCCAGACTATAAGGTAGTTATTATTGCCACCAGCCAACTCTTTATTGACTACTTTAAGGCCCTTAACAAGTGGTGTCCAATTTTTACTGTGTAATGTTGCTATTAATCCAAATGATTATTTGACCAAGAGCAAGGCAATTAGGAGTGGCCCACAGTGTTACCACATAAATATGGAAGTACTGCCAGAACTTAAATATGTTTCACAAATATCAGCTACAGTGATAGGTTTAAATATATTTAATAATAAATAATAAAAGAACAATACTCAGTAAATAAATACAGTTACATCAGAGTTCAAAATCACAGTAAATACTTAAAACAACATTGCAAGACAGTCTCAAATAAATAAATAAAAAAATCTAAGCTATTTTTCGCTATATTCGTATCTGAATCTAAGAGAAATTATTGTCTGCTAGTTAACTTACAAAACTAGGGAAGGCAGATGTGGTGAATGGGTTTTTCAGCTGATGTTGTCAAGTCAAAGACAAAATACAAAATGCATAGTCTCTCTCTCTCTCTCAGAGCGTTTTTAAATTAATATTTCAAATATTACTCCTGGGGTAGCTGGCAGTATGACATCACTTCTTGTCATCAGTTCCCAGGCTCACATTTACCTGCAAAAACACATAAACCTTAAATCTTTTCACAAGTTTTAGAAGTTGTAAATTAATTTACATTCCTCCACATTTAAAGACAATACAAAAAAAATCTTCTAGTCATTATTTCTCCTGTTGCACTGAAACTGAAAGATAACATCTCTTTTATTACATAGTTCTAAAGTAATTTAAGGTTTCTTCTGTTCTTCTGAAGTTAACTATGTTTCAGTCCCCATTGTTAAAATACATATACATCTAAAAGGTTACAATAGTGTATATATATATTTCTGCTCAGTATTTTACACAATATCTCTTCCACACACATCTGTACAATATGACATACAGTTCTAATACAGTTGTAACACAAGCAATTGCATCATGCTGATGTTCACTAATGACACACAACCACTTACAAAATTCCAAATAGCTGGGCTGGCAGTATTTCCTTCTGTCATACTGCTATATAAATCATATTAATATTCAAATGCCATATAATTATTTACAAAATTCTAGATAGCTGAGCCGGCAGTATCTCCTTTTGTTATAAGTACTATGATGACATTTGATTTCTTCCCTTCTTTTCCCTTATTGCCATGTGTTTAGCTGGTAAGACTTTAACTGCTATTAATTTAGCTGCACATTAATGTATCCTATTTACTTCTGTTATTTCACATGAATTTCTGTTGATAGTCTTGATTACTATGTTCATTTTTTTATCAAACTTCTAACATTTTGGGTCTTATTGGCTTTCTGTAATCTATTTCTTTCTTTAATCTTAATATATCCACCATCTCTAATAAATCAAGCAACTCTTCTCTTAGATTATTTTTTTCTAAACTGAGGGCGCATTTTTTATTCCCCATTTCCTGCAGGCATTCTACATTAAGCTCCAGAACACTTCCCTGTGACATATCCTCTTCAACTACAACCTGTGTCATCCATTGCTCTTTCATATGGGAACTCACGGGCTTATCACTCCACAACATTGGCTGTGTCAGAGTTGCCACTGTTTCCTGATCCTTCCCTTGTTGTGCAACTCCAACTGAACTTTTGTATAGTCTTCCTACTGATGTATCCAGAGTGTCTTCATGTTGCAATGATTAGAAGCCTCCTGTTCCACTTGTTTCTCTTCAATTTGGGGACTCATTTGATCATGCTGTGGTGTTATCTGAGATGGATTTTTCTTTACTAAATTCTTCTCTTCTTAGGTTATCCATAACTTTTGTTTCTATTTCTTTATCTTCTCCATTACTAATCCTGTTTTCTACCCCCGCACCCTTTTTTTTCCATATCCAGATGCCTTTTCCTGTATTTCACTTCATATAGTTTTGATGCTGCTTTTTTATATTGATTAGTTTCGCTTTGTCGTTTGCATAAATATTGCACCATGTTAAATCTCCTTTTCTTTCCCATATCCATATTTCTTCTTCAGATGTCTACAACTCCACCTGTTTCTCTTTACTTCGAGCACTCATTGTTCCATCATACTGTGACATAACCAGTGTTAGATGTTCTACACTAAATCTTTCACTTTGCATGTATTCCATAAATTCAGCTTCTGTTTTTTTTCTGCTTTACTAAGCTTTGTATCCTGCATTCTCAATGTTTGAACTTACTAATTGTATTGTAAAATTTTCCATATTTGAGTAGCTTTGCCTGCATTTCTTTTCAAATATCATTAAAACTTATTTTTTATATTGATTAGTTGGCTTTCTCCATTACATAAATATTGCACCATATCAGATACTTCTTTCTTTCTCATATTCATGCTTGTTTATTATACCTTTCAGAAATCTCTAGGCTTTGTTATTTATAATTTTGCATTTCCTCAGTTGCTTCTTTTTCCATATGGCCCAAAGTTTCTTGGTCTATATAATATTTTCAAGGATCTTTTGTATAAATGAGCACCCATTTGCATTTGAAGCTTTGACAGTTTC
>NC_056735.1:1504334074-1504336280 GCF_019279795.1 Protopterus annectens
AAAAACTAGATGAGTTATGGGATACATGTATTGGTGTTAAAAATGTATTTAAAATAAAGAGGTTTAGTGATGTGTGGGAGCAGAATCTAATATGTGGGATATTATTTTATATGTATCATGTGGTTTTAAAATGTGGGACTGATCAGGACGTGCTGTGGTATAAAATATAATTGGTAGCGTGGGGGATATGATAGTGAGACATAAATTACTTTATTAATGAAAAGGTATATTAGCATCTGGACCATGATGAGGGTTTCTGGCATTAAATGTCATAGTTTACTTTGTGTAATTAAATTTGAGTAGAGGTTTGAGTGGAGCTATAGGTCAGTTGGGAATGGAGGATAAGAGCTGGGCGGTAATGGGGGATACAGGTGGGTTGAGGTTAGTGTAGGGCTTTTGTGCATGTTACGCCAGGGTTTGCTTGCAAGTTGAGGGGGTTATCAGCAAATGGATGTGCTTATACCAAGAGAGAATGGATATGTTACCATACAGGGTGGGTGTTACACTTTTTGTGGCTTACTAAGAATGTATTTATTTATTTAGGTATTTATTTATTTATTTATTTATTTATTTATTTATTAACATTTGTTTACCAGGATTATCCGACTGGACACCAGGTGGTGTCCTTTTTCAGTGAAGTCCTGAGGAGAAAAACAATACAAGGTTACATAACATGTTATTTAGAAGAAAAAAAAAACAGTTACAAGATATGTAAGTGAGCCTAAGTACATTATATATACAATCAATTTCACAAAATAGGAGAAAAAAAGAAGAAAAGCATGACAGGTAATTACAGTGAGTTCAGTCTGCATAGGGTAGAGAATAAGGCTATGGAAACATGTTCAATAGGAGTGGCTATGGATACTAATAGTGTAGTAGCGGTGGGGTCAGGGAGAGTCATTGCAGTTACATAAATGGTTTTCATAGAGTTGTGATTTGAGGATTTTTTTTGAATTTATAAATGTGTCAGGCATATAAAAGGAAGACAATAAAAATAATTAAAATAAATAAAATAATTAAAATAAGTTTTAGTGGTTGGCCAATTGTTCAATGTAAGTAGGCCATTAAGAAAATATATTGATAATTTAACAGAAAGTTACACTTTCAGTCAGAATTATTATATTGAGGGTCTGGGGAAAGAAAACTGCATTAATAATGTAGTTGTTAGGATTGAACGAAGACAGGCTAGAGGATTTAGCTGGTTAAGGCTGGATGGGAGTGAGTATTCACCAAAGCATTTAAAAATGAGATGTTGATAGAAAATGGCTGGAGCGGGATTTTAAAAAGTGGGGGATAAACAAATGTTTAATAACTGATGGCTGAAGCAGTTTATCTAAAATTCTAGTACCAAGCAAATGAGTATCATTGATACTTAGTCCTTAACAAACACATGTAGTTCTGAAGTCCTAAACAACACTGAAATTTTAGAGTTAAGACAAATAATACAAAGGTTTATATTAAAAAGTGCATATTAGAAAGTTCAATATAAAAATGTCTTATGTTTAAAAGCTGGAGTCCAAGATGCCAAGAGAAGTAAATACTGGTGGAAGAGTAGACCTGACCTGAGTCTTAGAAGGTTGAAGAATTAATCCCCTGAAGTGACATTAAAAGCCAAAGTTGTCAGGCTTAGTAAGTTGCAGATTGTGATGGCACGTAGTCCTTATTAACTGCAGAAAATCCCACTTCAAAGGTTACAGCTGTATGTTAGGGAAAGGGTGGTGTTTCCATTAGCAACATTTTTGGTGGTTAAGTTTTCTCAAGTTCAGCATACATTTGATTGTCACTGTGGTATTTATTCCAGGGGGTATGCTGGCTTCCAGTCTTATCTGCCATTTTAGTTCCTTTTTCTCGAGCTTGTCATTTGTATCTCCTTGAAATGGTTCATTCATGATCCTGCCAATAATAAGAAAGTGGAACGTGTTGTGTCCGGGATTTTCTAGCATGTTTCACCATTGTGTTGGAAGTTATTCCTTGATGCACATCCATATAGTGGTGGGCTATCTTAGTCTTTAATTTATTGATAGTTTTCCTGATGTAGAAGGCTTTATAGTTTTAGCACTGGGCTCTGTATACTGCACTGCCTGTGCTGCTGTTGCCATACAATGTACTACTGTATGTACTCTTGTTGTTAGCACAGTAGAAGAAAGCTTTCCTCCCATAATCTGCATTCAGGAGGTCCGCATGGATAGGTACCTGGGTTGTAATT
>NC_056735.1:1504336293-1504536293 GCF_019279795.1 Protopterus annectens
TTTGTGGGGATTTTGGTTTTTCGGGGGGGAAATTTCAGTTTTTTTTTTTTTTTTTTTTTCCAAAAAACATCGATCATATGGTCTCGGTCATATGAAATTCGATGTTTGGGAATTCGAGATTCTGAAGTGAATCTCTCACAGACATATGGGTAATGCTGGATATGCCCTAGAACTATGGGTAATGACATCAGATAGGAATCCATAGAACATGGCAAAGAATGCAGAAAATAATGCCCTGTCATATATCCCAGCTATTGCCAAGAATGCCTTTGAGTATTACCATGGAACATGAGAGGAAATATTTGCATTCTGTTACGCGCAACATTACACAACATGGTAACATGAAGACATATACAGCAAGGCACAGACATTTAGGAGAATAAAGTCTTGGAGTCAGTAGCAGAGGATGTGCCTGATAAGGAGCCTGTGGAGGTGCCAGCTGTAAGGGATGAATAATGTGAAACAAAGGTAATGGCAGTATGCCTTGGCACTGGCCAGTGTCTGATTCATAACTATGGCCAGAAAAAGCATTACATAGTAGATTTAAATGTTCTGTGCAAAACTGCACCCAGGCTGAGCTATATAGTGCACAGCCTGGTGAGGTTGTGTTTAAGACACAGGCTACCCAGATTACAGAGGACAAGATACACAGTTGTCATTATATGTACAGGTTTGAGGAAACATGTTCAATAGGAGTGGCTATGGATACTAATAGTGTAGTAGCGGTGGGGTCAGGGAGAGTCATTGCAGTTACATAAATGGTTTTCATAGAGTTGTGATTTGAGGATTTTTTTTGAATTTATAAATGTGTCAGGCATATAAAAGGAAGACAATAAAAATAATTAAAATAAATAAAATAATTAAAATAAGTTTTAGTGGTTGGCCAATTGTTCAATGTAAGTAGGCCATTAAGAAAATATATTGATAATTTAACAGAAAGTTACACTTTCAGTCAGAATTATTATATTGAGGGTCTGGGGAAAGAAAACTGCATTAATAATGTAGTTGTTAGGATTGAACGAAGACAGGCTAGAGGATTTAGCTGGTTAAGGCTGGATGGGAGTGAGTATTCACCAAAGCATTTAAAAATGAGATGTAGATAAAAAAAGGGAGGAGGGGGATTTTAAAAAGTGGGGGATAAACAAATGTTTAATAACTGATGGCTGAAGCAGTTTATCTAAAATTCTAGTACCAAGCAAATGAGTATCATTGATACTTAGTCCTTAACAAACACATGTAGTTCTGAAGTCCTAAACAACACTGAAATTTTAGAGTTAAGACAAATAATACAAAGGTTTATATTAAAAAGTGCATATTAGAAAGTTCAATATAAAAATGTCTTATGTTTAAAAGCTGGAGTCCAAGATGCCAAGAGAAGTAAATACTGGTGGAAGAGTAGACCTGACCTGAGTCTTAGAAGGTTGAAGAATTAATCCCTGAAGTGACATTAAAAGCCAAAGTTGTCAGGCTTAGTAAGTTGCAGATTGTGATGGCACGTAGTCCTTATTAACTGCAGAAAATCCCACTTCAAAGGTTACAGCTGTATGTTAGGGAAAGGGTGGTGTTTCCATTAGCAACATTTTTGGTGG
This sequence comes from Protopterus annectens, assembly GCF_019279795.1. Taxonomy (NCBI): domain Eukaryota; kingdom Metazoa; phylum Chordata; order Ceratodontiformes; family Protopteridae; genus Protopterus; species Protopterus annectens. Next base: position 1,504,337,883 of record NC_056735.1, read on the forward strand.
TTAAGTTTTCTCAAGTTCAGCATACATTTGATTGTCACTGTGGTATTTATTCCAGGGTATGCTGGCTTCCAGTCTTATCTGCCATTTTAGTTCCTTTTTCTCGAGCTTGTCATTTGTATCTCCTTGAAATGGTTCATTCATGATCCTGCCAATAATAAGAAAGTGGAACGTGTTGTGTCCGGGATTTTCTAGCATGTTTCACCATTGTGTTGGAAGTTATTCCTTGATGCACATCCATATAGTGGTGGGCTATCTTAGTCTTTAATTTATTGATAGTTTTCCTGATGTAGAAGGCTTTATAGTTTTAGCACTGGGCTCTGTATACTGCACTGCCTGTGCTGCTGTTGCCATACAATGTACTACTGTATGTACTCTTGTTGTTAGCACAGTAGAAGAAAGCTTTCCCTCCCATAATCTGCATTCAGGAGGTCCGCATGGATAGGTACCTGGGTTGTAATTAAGGTTGGCTTGTAGATTGTGGTTGTTGTTCTCAACTAAGTCCCAGATGTTTTTTTTTTCTGTGGATGGTAAAGACCGGCTTGGGTGGTAGTATTTTATTCAGGGTGTTGTTTTCACTTATGATGTACCAGCTGTCAGTTATGGCTATTTTAAGTCTGTCAAAGAGGTTAGGGTCAGGCTGATGTTCCATTTTTCATTCTGGTTTTGTTTCAGGGTTTTGTGAAGTTGTCTTTGCATGGTATCCCCAATTTTGGGTAGATCATGGTTATTTTTCTTTATTGTGATGATAGAGTCAAATATTTCTCAGCTTAGTCTTTTGTTATACCCTTCAGCTAAGAAATCTTTGTCTAGTTCAGTGGTGTTCCTGAAGTCTGAGATTTCTTTGGATACTCTGGTAATTCAGAGTCCTTAGGATTTAATGTTATTCATCTTTGTTCTGAAAGGGTGCATGCTATTCCTGTGGAGGAGAAAGTTAAGTTTGGTGGGTTTGTGGTATAAGCCATTGGCTAGTTGTCCTCTCATCTCTGGTTTAGTAATAGTGAGGTCCATAAAATTAACTGATATTTGGCTGTGGGAGGTTGTGAATTTCATAAAGCTGGTGGATTTTCCAATATAATCATAGAATTCTTCGAGTTTCTGGAGTTTGCTGTTCCAAACAATGAAAATAGCATTGATAAATCTGTAACAGCAGGTCGTGAAACTGTGGTATGGAGATTTGTATATGATTTCTTCCTCCCATTTACCAAAAGCTGTGTTATCCAAACTTGGGTCCATGGCAGCCACCATAGCCATCACTCTAGTCTGACAGTAGAAACCATTTCCAAAGTGAAAACAGTTGTTCTTGAGGCGTCTATATTATGTGATCAAAAAATGTGTTCATCGAACATGTTTTCAATGACACATAAACAATAAAAACACTTATCACCGAACGGCCACTTCAGCAAATTTTTTTCCCCAAGGGAAAAAAATCGCTTGGCCAAATAAAAACAAAACAAACTTTCAAACCTTACAAAGTAGGGGGGTTTCAACCTCCCACCCCCCAACTAAATGTACCAACTCCGATATTGCAACACAGTGGGGAAAAGGGCAAATCCCTGACAAGGGACAAGCGTTATTTTTCCCTGGGGAAAAAATCCACTGTAGTGGCCTTTCAGAGATTACTGTGTTCTCTTTTTATGTTTCAATGAAAATGTGTTCAGTGAACACGTTTTTTCATCACATAATATAGACCCATTTTTGAGAAGTTATTGCAGAAGCTTGCCAGTGATCTACAGTTCTTTGGGTAATGCTACCATAACTCTCCACCTCTTAGAGCAAGAAAAATGGACAAAGCTATACATAAAAGTGGGACAAAGGCCGTAAAATAGGGACAATTTTTAAATGTTGCTCTTACAAACTTAGGAAGTTGATAGAGTAACAAGTTTTTCATTTGCATGAACTTTCTGAAGGGTATAAAGTTTGAAGCTCAAATGTCTGTCATTATTCTCTAACTTCAGTCTTAATAATATGCTAGTAATTTGCCAGAAAAACATAATTTTATAAAAAACAGACCAAAATAATAGGGCAAAAATCTGGACATTCTGCAAAAATCTGTACATTTGAGAGGTATGAATGCTACCCATTCCTTCTGGTATGCTTGAGGGCTGCATTGATGCAGTAGTCATAGGGTAGGACTACGTAGAGGGTTTCAGTGTCAGATTTTCCTCCTTTTTTTAATTTCTCTAAGTCTTTTGGGTTTCTAATACCGTGATGGGAATGGACTCCATTCCTAAGTTCAAAGTATGATTAAAGTTCATGAAATTAGTATTGTTTCAATATTTAATGTCAGCTAAAATTGCTCTTTGCAGCACCCACAGTGTGCCCAGTAATGACTAATTATGCAGTTCATATGGGGTTACACGTATTTATGACATATCTAAATACAAATACAGATATCTAAATACAAAAACATATCTAAATACAACTGTAGATTTTTTTTTACAAGACCCGTTGCTCCTACTGCTATTTGAAATGTCTGGATATCTTTCTTCCACATTGCTCTCAATTCTGCCTGCAGATTCTGATATTTTATGACTTTGTCTCTCTCTGTATGCAAGACACTGTATTTACTGAGTGTGCCGATTTCAATGATCAATGCCATTTTTGTTTTCTTTTAATGGACCACTATATCCGGTTTTCCATCATCTAACTTTTGAACTGTTGGTAATGGATGATCCCATGTGAAGTAAACTTCATCATTCTCTGTGATGCTTTATGGCTCATGTTTCCAGTGTTTTTCAGCCACTTCAATACCATACTATTTGCACAATCCCCAGTGCAACAATCTTGCCACATTATTATGCCTATCAGTATACAGTCCTTCTGCCATTATGTCACAACCAGCAACAAAGTATGAGACTGTTTTCAATTCAGTTTTACAAAACAAACATTTGTCTGTTTCTCCCACATGTTCAATGGACTTTGTAAACAAATATGCATGCAGCCCACTATCCTGGGCCACCAATATTAACGTTTCATCTCTTGTTTGAATTTGCCAGTCCTTAACCCTTCCTACATTTGTTTCTGATCAACATGAGGTTCTTCCAGAAGTTTTCTATGCTTGCAACTATATTTATGCATTTTCTACATTTCTTGCCTTCTCTTTTGGTCCTTCACCTTATATTCTTTCTTTTTTTTTTGGCACATTCAGTTGCTGCCTGATTTTTATCTACTTCTGGTTTGATTTCAATTCCTGCCTGATGCTGATATATGTTTGCTAGATTAAGCAGAAAAGTCATCTTAGATTTATTCTCTTCATGTTTCCAAACTTTCAATACATTTAGGTCTTGTGAGGTCAGCAGATATGTGTGCAGTTCCATGACTGCAGATCTATACATGTAATCAATTTCAAGGAGGCCCATCCCTCCTTCGGAACTGGGAATATATAATCTTGGTATGCACTGATTTTATAAATCATTTGGTAAACATGAACAACCTTCTTGTTTTCCTATCTAATCTATCCAACACATTTTATGGTCAGTCAATCACTGCAAAACTGTAAGTTAGGACAGGAAGAACAAACTGGTTTAAAGCTTGGATTTTGTTCCTAGATGTCAATGCTATCTTCAGGATTAATTTAAGTCTTCTAAAGAAATCTTTACCAAGTTTTATTCACATTTGTTCATGTTTTATCGTTGATCCTTCATCAGTTCCCAAATATTTATACACTTCCTCTTGCTGAAGTTCTTTTATATCGCATTATTGTCCTAAACTTGATGTTTTCCTAGTGCTGCAGCTTTCCTGCTTTAAAGGTTGCTTTTGCACATTTTTCAAGACCAAATGACATTCTTATATCATCTGAAAAAGTTTTGACAACATGCAGTTGTGCTTTTAGTTCCTCATCTGATGAGCTGTACAGTTTTAAATCATCAGCAAAGAGAAGATGAGAAGTCTTTATACTTTGTTGTTTTCTAGGAGACAAATCATGGCCATGGCCTAAGCTGTCAAGTAGACAGCTTAATGGGTTAAGGGCAAGGCAGAATAGCAGCGGTGACAGAGAGTCACCCTGAAATATCCCTCTTTGAAATTTTATCCCTGGGATAATTTTATTTTATTTATTTTTATTTTACATTTGTTGACCAGGCTAGTCTAACTGGATACATGTCCATTTTCAGTAGAGGCCCGGGGAGAAAAGCTCCAAAACACTTACAAAATATAATATAGAAGGAAATAACAGTAAAGATACATACAAAACGCAATATAGAAAGTAGTAGTAGTTAGAACAAATAAATTGTAGTTAGAACAAAAAAAAATGTTTTTTTTTTTCGATAAATAGCAAATAATTAAACATTGTTAGAGAAATACTATCTACCATACTCCAACTGTGCATAGCAAGAACATTAAACAGCAAGGATAATATTTATGAGAGGATGTTATATACATATATTAATGAAATTCATTAGCAGTTTCATGGTATAAAAAACTATAAGGGTAAGACTATGATGATGTACGGTAGTTACTGGTGAGAAGTAAGAAAGTTAGTCAGGATTAGTGCAGGAACATAACCAGTGTGTATTGAGGTATAGTTTGAGTTTCTTTTTAAAAAGTGTAAGAGAAGACAGAGTTGTGAGTTCAGTGGGTAGTAAATTCCATAGTTTTTTAACAGTATTAGAGAACAGGGAGTCACCTGCTGAGTTGTTGGATCTGCAAGTGTTAGACAGTAGTTTGTTTGATGAGCATAAATTGTTTGCATTGCTGTAGGGGATAAAGAGGCTTGAGAGTATTGGAGTATTGGTGGGTTGATACAGGGTCTTGTGGGCTATAGCAAGCTGTAGAAATTGGGGATGGTGTAGAAACTCTAGCCACTCAAGCTGTTTTAGATTAAGGCAGTGGTGAGTTCTGAAAGGAGAGTCAGTAGCAAATCTGGCAATATTGTTATAGGATACTACCAGTTTGTTGAGGTTGTTTTTAGAAAGATTCGTATAAATGGGTGAAGCATAGAGTAGAGTAGAGTAGAGATTAGGTGAGTTCTGGCTATAGCAGTCCTGGCTACTGGTGTAAGAAAGGGTTTGATTCTATAGAGGGATCCCAGTTTCTTGTTGACCATTTTTATTTTACTGTTAATATGACTATCAAAGTTGAGGTTATTGTCAATTGTTATTCCTAGGAGTTTGGTTGTAGGGTCAGGAGAAATAAGAGTACCATTGTTAGATGTAAGTGTGAAATGTATGGGGGTGGACTTACGGGTTGGCGAGAAGAGTAGCAGTTTCGTTTTTTTGGGTTTAGGAGGAGGCAACGGTTTGTGAACCATTCTTCAACAGTATTAAATGATTTCTGGGTAAAGGTCTGTAGTTTGGTTTGAGAAGTGGCTGAGGAGATAATAGTAGAGTCATCTGCATATTGAATGCAGGTAGTATGTGGAATTGCTGACTGAAGGTCATTAATAAAAATGGAAAATAGGAGAGGACCTAATATGGAGCCCTGAGGGACACCAAGGGAGATGGGAAGGCGATTAGAAAGGTTGTTGTGCCAGAGTACTGCCTGCTGTCTGTTTTCAAGGTAATAATTTAACCAATTTATGGCTAAGGGATCAAGTGATAGAGATTTCATTATAAGTAAAAGGAGTTGGTGATTAACCATGTCAAAAGCTTTGGGTAAATCAATGAATACTGCAAAGGAAAGAATAGTTTTGTTACGGTTATTGTTAATACAATTTGTGAATGATAGCAGGGCAGTGGTGATACTGTGATAAGGTCTGAAGCCATGTTGACAGTTGGCAAGTAAGTTGTTTTGGAGAAGATGGTTAAGAAGTTGCTTATGGATATACTTTTCCATAATTTTTGCCAGAGGAGATTGTAGAGCTATAGGACAAAAGTTAGAGAAGTCATAAAAATTTCCACCTTTGTGTAGTGGAATAATGTAAGAAATTTTCCAGATGGATGGGATATTTCCTTCACTTATGGTTCTATTGATCAGAACGGATATGGGGTAGGCAATGGCTTTAGCTCCTTTTTGAAGGTATTCTGCTGGGAGTTGGTCAGCTGAATGGGGTGGTAGGTTTTAATTTTTGGAGAAGGGAGCATATACTGGAAGTAGACTCTGGTTATAACTGAAATTTGTCCTTTATCAGGGCTTAATTGCAAAGTGGTCTATCACTGTTTCCCAGTTACTGTAATGTAGTTGATCAGTGTAGGGTGTGCTTTATCTTATAATTTTTAAGCACTCTTTTATCCATGAATGTGGGATACTATCAAACATCAATCCATGCCATTCTTAGATTCTTCCTCTTTTTACAGTTCTCCACTATGACTTTATTTAACAACAAATGATCCTTTGTTCCATATGACTTTCTTTTATTGCCCTTTTATTCTACTGCCATAATTGAGTTTTCTTCTAAATAACTATAAACTCTCTTGGCATCATTTCACATCTATAGTTTATATGTCATTGGAAGGCATTTTATTGGTCTATACTTTTTAGGGTAACTTGCAGGTTCACTCTTAAGTAGGAGCATTGTTTTTCATGTTGTTAGTCAGGTTGGTGTCAGTTTGAGGTGTGCACATAAATAGTTCTTACTCCTGGTTAAATCTTTGTGCAAAGATGTTAATACTTTTAACCAAAAGTTAGGTACTGCATCTGGGCCTGGGGTTTTCCAGTTAGAGGCTTTTCTTAACTTTGTTTTAATCTCTCTGGCTGTTACTTCATTCCATTTCATATCCTGTACCTTTAAACCTCTTATTCATTCTTCTAGTTCTTCTGTCAATTAGCACCTTTCTTATGTTGCACAGTATTTTCATATATATTTCTCCAAAATGTATCTATTTCTTCTTTTTTGGTGGTCTTTGAATTCCTTTTACCTTCTTTTTCAATTCTCTATAAAACTTTGTTGGATCATCAGTATATCACTTATTTTATACTTTTCCTTTATATTTTTTCTGTGTATCTTCTAAGTTTTTTCACCTATGCTGAGATTTTTTAGTTTATTTGCTATAGTACATGATAGATCCTGATCTGTTCTAATACTGTGCATTGCTTTTATCATGTCTATCTTTCTTAGTATTTAAGATGATATGTTTCCTCTTCTATATTCCTCTAAAAGTGGCACTTCTTGTCTTAATTGCTTTTTAGTTTTCTCTATTCAATACTTCCATGATGTTATTCGATTTCTCCCCTTCCTTTCCCTCACTATCCTGTGTTCTTGTGGTAGAACTTTATCAGTTATTAATTTATCTGCACAGTAATGTATCATGTTTACTTCTGTTATATTGCAGGGATCTGTATGGACAATCCTAATTACTGTGTTTATTTGTTTTATCAAAGTTCTATAGGCCGCGGTGGTGCAGCGGTTAGCATTGTCGCCTCACACCAAGAGGTTTTCCCATTTGATTCTCCACTGGAGCACCTTCTGTGTGGAATCTACATATCCTTCCCATGGTCGAGTGACATTAAAGACATGCAGGTAGGTGCGTGCGTGAATGGGTGTGCCCTCTTTGAAGGTTAGGCATCGGGCTGGCAACTCCGCACTGTAAAAATCCACTACCAGTCATTCACGGACCTGAGTTCTGCTGTGGCGATCCCTAACCGGGGAAAGCCTAAAGTCTTTCATTTGTTTTATCAGACTTCTATTTGCGCTTTATTGACCTTCTGCAGTCTACTTTTTTCATTGATCTTAATATGTCTATTTATGTCTATTAAATCAAGCAACTCTTTCTTAACTAATTTACTTCTATATTAAGGGCACATTTTTTGTTTTTAGTTTTCTGCAGGCATTCTTTAGAAAGTTCTATGGCATCTTCCTATCGCAGATTCTCTTCAGTTTCATCCTGTGCCATCCACTGCTCTGTCATATGGGAACTCACTGGCCTATCACTTTTCAGCATTGGCTGCATCAGTTTCCACAGATTCCTGTTCCTTCCCTTCCTGGCCAGCTTCAAGTGAATGTATGTACTGGTTTCTTGTGGAAGGTTCCAAAATATCTTCATATGGCACCTGAGCAATTGCTTCCTGTTCCACTGGTTTTCCCTTAATTTGGATATCCATTGCTCTATCCTGTTGTAGTGCTTTATGAATTAGATTTTCTACAATGAATCCTGCACTTCACAGGCACTCCATAACCTCAGTTTCTTTTTCTTTAACTTCTCCATAACTAATCTTCTTTTCTGCTTTTCCTCTTTGTCTTATTTTTTGTATTCTAAAGTTTTCCATGTCTGGATTCTTTTGCCTGTATTTCTCTTCAAATATCTTTGGTGCTGCTCTTTTTGTATCGGTTAGTTTTCCTTTCTCCTTTAGATAATATTACACCATATTAAATCTCCTTTCCTTTCCCAATTCCATATTTTCTCTTCAGATGTCTTAAGATCTTCCTGCTTCTCCTTACTTTGGGGACTCACTCCATCATGCTGCAATGTGACTTTGTTAGACCTTCTACACCAAATCCCTCACATCACAGGCACTTCATAACTTCAACTTCTATTTTTTTTTTAATTTCTGCTTTACTAATCTTCTTTTCTATATTCCCTCTTTGTGATATTTTGTTATTATGAAATTTTCAATATCTGGATGCCTTTACACATATTTCTCTTTGAATCACTTTTAGGCTGCCTTCTTTATATTGATTAATTTGGCTATCTCCTTTGTATAAATATTGCACCATATCAAATCTGTCCATAATTCTTCTTTATACTTTTCAAAAATCTCTAGGTTTTGTTGTTTATATTTTTGTACTTTCTCAGATGCTTCTTTTCCCAAACAGATCAAAGTTTCTTGATCTATATACTGTTTTTCACAAATCTGTTTTATTAATGAAAACAAAGTTTTATTTGAAGCTTCTGACAGTTTTTCTTGTGGAAGTATTTTTCTTTCCTCTAATTTCTCTTTTATTCATTTTGTATATCTTGTGTTTGGAAATTTTGGGCTTTTTGCATACTAGTAACAATACATAATTTCTTTCTTATCCTCAATAGTCCAGTCTATCATCTTTATAGCTCTTCTTTGCCCTATTAGTTTTTGTGATTTTTTTGGACTACTACTTCCTTCTACAACAGGGGAGTCATCATACCCCTGGGCCTGCTCTGGCACCATTCTAAGAATGCTTCCATATTTTGAGGATTCTACACTGTCATCTTTTCTACTCCTGGCACCAATGTGCCTAGCAGGATTGGGCACTTTTTTATCCTGGGTCTTGTGCACCCAGCTATCTTTTTCATTTTTAACCTACTTCTATCCATGATATATGCTATATAAATAGTCTATATATCAGTTTCATCTTGGTGAGATTTTTTGAAAACAGGATCCACCTCATGAAGGTACTCCCCAAGACTTGAGGATGAATTCAGTTTCAGCAATACTACCCCTTGTTTGCTGACTTATCATCTCTAAATTCAGATTTCCTCAGTAGCTGGAAATGTTGAGGATGATGGATTTGTTGTTCTCTGCAAGGAGCTTGATTTGGACCTTGATGTATATTAAAGTTGGTTCTGTGATTTCATAAATTCCTAAACTGTTACTAGATTAATGGCTCTAAGCCTAGCCAAGTTTTTCCAACAGAATAAAGATGTCCTGTATCCAAATAGGACATTGAGGGCCAAGAATCTATAATCTACTTCTGTTCATAAGAGACAAGGGTTTCCTGTTCTCCATCAACTTGTTGAGGTTGTGCTTAAACTGGGTAACAGATGAACTCTGCCTCATATGCATGGGAAGCATGTTCCATAGGAGGGACAGTCTCCGGGACACATATCTGTCTCTCCAGCATGTTCTGTTTATGTCACAGACAAAATTTCTGTCCCTAGACCTTGTATTTCTGGTACTTTTTGACTTACAGATATGTGGGAGATTCATAATTGTGGGGTTTGGGTTTGTCTTCTAAGCCAGGCATAGATCACCCCTCACCAATCTATAAGAGACTGAGTAGAGGGAATGGGCTTTAAGGCACTCTGCATAAGATAGATTTGTTACCCCTTGTATTCTTTTTGCAATTAACCTTTGAGATTGCTCTAGGTGCTGCATATGACTGGTCAGGTACATACCAAAGGGAGCATTGTGCTCTATTATTGGTCTGATAAGGGCAGAGTACAGTGTTATAATGACCTGTTTGGACCTAGATGCCATGCCACATACTTAGTTATAAGATGAGCAACATAAAAGGATTTTCTCACCACTGTGGCCTCATGGTGGTTGAGGATAAGGCTACTGTCACCTGCGTACCCAGATCCCTGACAACTGGGTTGACTCTTAGGGTATGTTATCAACAAAATGCCAGAAAAGCTGGTTAAAGTGTAGAGTTGAACATCAGACTTTCTGTTTATGAGGCAAATGTCTTAACCAGTATACTACCACTGTGATAACTGACCTGTATGGGAGATTGGTTGCATTTTTGTGTGGTTTGGGATCCCAAAAATGCACTGGAGTCTGGGGTGTTCTGTGGTAAGGATTTCTAGTAGACTATTGTTGATCAGTCCTTCTTTGTTCTGGTTTGTGATTTCTGTGAGTAGTTCCCTGTATGCTAACTTGATCTTACTGAAGTTGTTCGGTTCATAATAGGTTGGACTGTTAAGCATTCCAAAGATCTTATTGTTGTAAGTTGAAGTGTCTGTGACTAGTATTCCCCCACATTTATCCACTTTCATTATTCTCCTAGTTTTGTCTTCACTGAGGTTTTTTAAGGAGTTAATTCCACTCTTGGGTATGTCATAGAATTTCTTCTTAGGTGTTTTTTGGAGGAGTCTCCTGATATCTGCTTCACACTAGTTCTCAAATGCTGTGACTGTTGGGTATGTGAAAGGGCAAAAGTAGCTGGGATTTTCCATTTCCAGGTAGGGACCATGGCTGCAATGTTGGGATATATTAGTTTCTTATTGTGGAAGTGTACCTTGAGGTTCAGTTTCTTCATAAACACTTTAAGATCAATACTGGTAGTATCATATTACTTCTCTGTTGTCGTGTGAAGGTTAGGCCTTTCTTGAGTATGCTTGATTCAGTTTCAATGAATGGTTTACTGGGTCGGTTCCAGATTACATTCATTTGTGTGTATTGTATCAGTTTCTCCATCCTTGTTTGTTGTGGGGGTCTTTGGTGGCTTTCATAGATGCTTTAAGTCTCTCTTTCCTTGCCAGGTCCTGCCTCTTTGGTGTAGATTCCAATATTCTGGGCTGCCAAAGACCCAATGAGGGGTATTATTATGGTGTCTTCTGGGGACTGTTCTTGCTTGCATTGTTAGTGGGTTCTGGAGTAGGCATAGCCTGGTATGGTTGTACAGGATTCTGGGTTAGCGATGGGTGGGCAATGTGAAAATCCTTTTCTTGGTGTGGTTGGTGTCTTGGTGATCTGGTTGTGTTCTAGATGCTATTTCTTGGCAAGTTGTTAGTGTTCTTCATGTGATGATGGGATCTAGTTTTGTCTTTTTCCAAATGGTTTTGTCTCTGTGGGAACCTCATCATGATGTTAAGGTCTCGGTTGTGTTCGTGATCAAGCTCTCATTTCATTTTACTGATTATTTTTGTATTTGATATTGTATTCAAATTCTCTTGTCTATTCTGTTGTCTGTGTTTGTGCAAGCTTTTTCTTGTTCTGTGAACTCTTTGATGGTGATGAATTGTAACTTCTTGTTGTGTTCCAGCAGGATTTTAATTAATTTCAGGCTTGTCCCCACAAGAGTCTTGTTCCACTGGAATAGGAGGCTTTCACTAATGATGTTGAAGGTGTTTTTAATGCACTCTAAGTTCCCTTGGAACCAGTTTCTTTTCTAAGCAAAAGTTGAAATATACTTCTTCCCACTGGAGATTCTTGAGTCTTTTAAGGGACATCTCCAATCTTTTGAGTATTAGCTCATTTGTTAATGTATTATCTTGTTGATGGTTTTCATTTGTAAAGTCCAGGCTAAAGGTGGGAGCTGTGATAATTTCCCTGAAGTTAGAATTATGGCTATCTGACATATTTTGGAATGATACCACAAAATCATACTGAGTAGGGCTTGGGGTGCCTTAGTGTTCTGGGGTCTGAGGGTTGAGCCTCAGGCATTAACCATGAATAGATATTCTGTATATGTGTCAGTCTATCTAGCTATGTATTTATTAAAGGTTGCTGTGTACTTACTTTGTCGACAAAGTGTAGTGGGTTCTCTTTTAATGGACCATTTATATTGCCAGCATTTTGAGATGTCAAAAGTCAGATCATTATCTGTGATGGGTCAGGGAGGTGTGTGTACATGCAGGTAAGCAGTATTTTGGGGGTTACAGTTAGAGAAAAGGCCAGGGATCGGAGATCATTTTAGTTTGTGTGTGTGTGTGTGTGTGTGTGTGTGTGTGTGTGTGTGTGTGCTGGTGTATGAGGGTTTTTTTGTAGCTTTTGTGCTGTTAACTAGAATTTGTGGTTAGAGTTAAGTTTAAGTTAGGTGATTGCTTGAATGATGTATGTATATGGTGGTGGTGTGTGTTGTGCCTGTGAGCATATCTTTACCTGTCTTGATAAGTGATAATCTTAGGGAAATGTTTTTTGCCAAGATAATGTGTTGGTCTGGGGTTTGGGGCAGGGTTAGGGTAAAGGTTAGCACACATGAGTAATGTGAGATGGGGTGGCCAAGCCAGTGACTCATTTTATTAACTTAATTCTTGGTGTCTTTGGGTTTTTGGTCTTTACACTGACTTCTTTTATTAGTGTCACTACTATAGTTTTTTTGATGTCTCATTTTTAAGCTTATTTAACCCTTCTAACATGAGTCAGATCTTATTTCCTTTAGTGTCTTCTTGTCCTACACTTTTTTCTTTACTGCATCGTGTATTTCTGGAAGCATACTTGTTTGAACCTTTCCATATAATATGTGTAACTCTTAAAACTGGATAAAATCATGGCCAATTAGCACTTCATATGGTAAGCTGGGCACTAGAGAGTGCACACTTTACCTAACACAGCATGTATTTCTACCAGTATTGCAGTGTATTTTCTTTTATCTCCATGTCCACCTTACTTTAATTACTTGTTTACTTCAAGTTTTATGATTACAAGCATATAATGCTCATACTGATGAAACAATAACTCACTTAATCTAGCAATCCCTTCATTTATCTTCACTCTACTACAGTATTACTATTTGACACGTTTATTGACAGCACAGTGACAAAATCAGATACTAGACTTCTAGTAGTTAGACATTTAGCTTTATCACATTCATAGCTCTCAACCTCTTAGCAGGAAAATCTGGACAAAGCCAAAAATAATGGGGGGACAAAGCCCACAGAACAGAACACATTTTAAATATTGTTCTTATAAACTTAGAATGTTGCTAGAATGAAAGGCAGTGTGTTACCATACATTTTCTGAAGGATATGCAGTCTGAAACTCGAATACCTGTCATTATTTAGTAAATTCAGTTCTTACTGATTTGCCACAAAAATCCAAAAAAAACACAAATTTTATGAGGAACAGACCAAAAATATGAGGCAAAAATCTGGACATTCTGCAAAAATCTGGATAGTTAAGAAGTATGATTACATTCCATAGGCAAGCTTTCAAGTCTGAATTGTTGAAAAGCATTAACAGTTTTTTCAGGCATAGTATTGCTGCAACTAACTAGGTAGCATTTTGCTTTGTACCCTTTTCTCAAGCATTATAAACTATTCAGAAAGTAATTATTTCCTTTCTTCCAGTCAATGTGACATTCCTAAGTGAGGGCTTATTATTAGACCTTGGTACATAGAAGACTGGTTTAGGGTTTGAAGTTTTAGTTCACCACATTCTACTAAAACAACTAGCTGTTCAAAATATGGAAGGTCACTTTTGAATACTCAATTTCTTAAATTGATAGGAAGTGTACTTTTAAATTTGTCTATGGCTAGTATTTATAAAATTTTGCTTGCAATATTCACATGAGGTCCTTGCCACGGTTATAAAGTATGATTAACTCATCCATTTGTGACCTAACCGCCTGTCCATGCTGAATGTCCCATTGTGAAATTACTTATTTGACTGTGCTTTAGGTGAAGCTCCAGACCTTATAAAATATCTCATTTCTGTTTCTGACATTCATGTACATCATTGTCTTCCAGCTCCAAATATACCTTCAAAACATTTCCAGTTAAATGGGATAAGAGCATATCAGCCCACTTAGTTTGGAGTCAATTTGTAAAAGCCATACATCTTTGAAATGCCACTGAGTAGGCCTCCATGTAAACGTCCTTCTAGAGTTTCTTTAGATATTTACATTTTGTTCAAATTTCAAATGAGTTTGAATGTTGTTTGACTAGTAAGGATATTTATTTTGCAGCATAAGAAAGTGTTTAATCTATGGTTGCACATCTCTGGTACAGGACTGCTGATGACCTCCCAAAAGCCTTTGAACTCACAGAGCCTTTAATAATCTCCTTTTTCATAAATCTAGGCAACTGTCATACAGTATGTATTAATTTTTGGTTTCCCAACAGAAAATAGTTACCGTTTCATTAAGAGATCACCTTCTCACTTCTATAAATATTCTTTCTTAGGACATGTGTGGTCACAAGAGTTTTAGCACTTCCTCACAGGGATTATTTGTATTGTCTTAAGGATAACTTTAACCAGAATAAACCACAAATGAGTATAAATGTCCAAGAATTCTTCACTTTAGTCAGAAACCTTCACATGGACTCAAGAGTCTTACTCTTATAACTGTCATAACATGCTTATTACACATGCAGAGCTTGCATTGCTTGTTCATGTGTGAGGAATAAACTCGGCCAGAGCCCTTTCTAGGTAATGGCAAAAATATACAGCTTGTTCTAAAAATGATGTTATTTCTTCATTTTGTACCAATATAGAATGCTGAATAACCAGAAAATGTTCTCAGCAGTTATTCAGGTTTAGAATGGTTTATTAGCAATGAAAAAATAAAGAATTCCTCTTTTTGAGAAAATGTGGGGAGTAACAGATGATAAAAATTAATATTTCAGTAAAGTCTTTTTACATCTGTTCATGAGTCACATAAAATAAAAGATAGCCTTCCAGCAATGTCTTTCCAAAGAACATCTTGGGTTTGTCTGTGTTCCACTGTATAGTAGTCTAGAATGCAGCATTACTTTAAAAAGTTTTCAGTCCTGAAGTAAGCAGGTGCTTTCAATAACTTCCATAGTTACCTTCCACAGTGAACAAAATAAAAGCCTTTTGTCTTTTTTCTGGCTTCTGGATAAATTCCAAACCTATTCTTTCAGTGGAGCATCGTGTTAGCATTCAGTGTTCTCTGGAGACACCACTCATTGCAGCGACCAAGAATCTACTTTCTTAGGGGGCTAGTCCTGATATATTTCTATAAGCAGGTGCTCTCTTAATTACCATTGAAGTAGTTTTGTTGCCTATTCAGCTTCTCTCACATAATCTCTTTTGTGGTTATATGTATGCTTCTTTGTCTCAACACCTGTATATTTCCCTGACACAGTCGTAGCTCAGCACTTATGTTACTAATACACGCACATATATATGGGAGCATATTTTTTTCATCAAATACTCTTTTCTTTGAGTCACAGACCACTGAACACAATTCACTGAAAAGTCATTTTATTGAGAAATCTTTTCATAAATTACAATTCATAGAAAAAAATGTACACGGCAAATATGCCATACAAAACAGATTATTGCAGACACCTTTCCCTAAGCCTTTATCTCTGCAGCAAAGTAAAAAAAAAAACATGCTCTAAAAATGCACATTAAGCTATATATATAAAAGCTACCATTCACATAAATCAAACTCTTGTATAACAAGTATGTTTTACTTTTTAAATAAATAAGTGGAAAGATTAAAAACTAACGAAAAATAATGCCACAACCATACAATCTAGAATGTGGCATTACTGGAAAATTTACCAGATCCTTCATAATTAACTAAAGGATAATCAATTACAAAAAAAATGTATCCAAAGTACAAAAAATACTTCTAGACTATGGTGAAATATGAAAGTTTACCCTATACCTTAAAAATTGTAGGAACATGTATAAAATGATACCCTACAGGTGAATGAACATTCTCCAAAACAGAACAAATGTATGAGGAGCACATGGTAAGAACAAAAAAGAAAAATAAGTATGGCAATTCATGTGTACTACAACACCACAAAGCTCAGACAATGGAAAAAACCCTGACATCCTGCTTACTTCCTTACACCTGTGAAACATGCATGAAATACTGCCTTTAGTGACCATACAAAAAAAAATAATAAAATTGAGCTAATGACTGTTTCTATAAACTTGCCTCTTACACAAATGTCCTACATATTGGTTGGAATTCAGAAACAAACAGCACAAGGAGGAAGCTAAAACTGTGCAAAGAGTAGTGGCACACAGGGCAGGAGCGATTCAGAGATACACCTAGCATGGTCACTCAAGGCCATAAAATGCTGCAGCTAATATAGCATGCAAATGACTATAATGAGATGCACATCAACAACATTATGATAATTAGGATACAAGCAATTGCAAAGAAGGAAAACAAGATGACAGAACAATTCAGAAATGTATAAAAGTTGAGTGATAAACTAGAATTTTCAGTATAGCTGAATAACACAAAATTGTGGTGAACAGAGAAAGATAACGCACTAATTCACTAGGGGTAACGGCACTAGCAGAAATGTTTATCTTTAGGGTAATTCATTTAGCCAGTAGCCAGGAAGGTACAACTCATCACCCTTTGTGCTGCAGAAGGATCTAGCTGCACCAAAATGTCATATCCTCCATAACATTGAAATGTATTTATTTATTTATTTATGTGTGTTTGCTGGAGTAGTGCACTGATCTCAAAGGACCACTTGTAGACACAGCCCTGGTGAATAGCATCACATAAGAAATGAACAAAACATATACACAGATAAAAGGAAAAAAAAACAAAGTTTTATATATATATATATATATATATATATATATATATATATATATATATATATATATATATATATATATATATATATATATATATATATATATATTCGCAGATGCAAGAATATGCTGCAATATTGCAACATTTATTTCTAAAAGTAGTTTGCAATGTCAAAACATGGATGGAAAAACAGAATTATACTTAGCAGAGCATTCTGGATACAATCTACCCATAATGTTCGAGATGGACTCTGCTACAGGGATAACAGCATATCGAACTATGAAAACATTAGAAGATACAAGTGAGAATAACTGCAGGAAAAGATACCACGGGGAAAAGACAGAGGAAAAGGTGAGAAAGATACGCAGAAGGAAGAGGAGTAGGAAGGAGAAGAAGTATGAGAGATATGCAAATAAGGATGAATGAGGACAGTAAGTAAGGGGATGACACGATAAGATAGGGGAGGATGAAACATGGATAAAGGGGTGTAAAGTGTTGCAAGGGTCATGTAATGTGACCACAGAAGGTGCAGCTATGCATTGTTTGGGTGAAGCTCTTGTCCAAAGTATGAGTACTTTTGGATGTCTTGAACTGAGAGATGACTGGAGTCCATTGTTCAGAAATACTAGACCACTGCCACGAGAGTAGTGACACCATACTGGAGCTGGTGCAGATGTGTCACCTTCACAGGAAAGTTCATGGGATACATGGAATACCCATTCCTCTGGACACCAAGGTGAGTTTAGCATTGAGAATCTCAACTACAGGGGTTCTCTAGCAACCAACTGGAGACATTGTGGGTATATCCCAGGCATCTACTGCTTGGATACTATACCAGTTTCTTGATGGCAAGTTAAAGTACGTGGAGGAGCATTTGTGGTTTCCACATACTTCAATGGGGAGAAACAGCACCATTGGGTAATCTATGAAATAAACCAGTTCCCTGAGGAGCTTGCTGCCCTCAACTGCAGCCACATGGCCATCAAGTCCTCCAGGGGCAGCAGTATATCAGCACTGAGGAATATCCTCTTTCACCTGCCAGATAGTCTGTGATGTATATGGTTTACTAAGCAGTCAGTGTTCCACCTATGTACCACCCAGGTATTGCATGTGAGTCTAACATCTGACACACACCTGAATTATATCAGCAATTTGCGTGGGGTAATTACTCATGGATGGGAACACTTTACAATGCCGAAATCCTGAAAGATCAAATTTCATATGGCTGAAACCATATGATCGAACTTTCAGAATCCCGACATTGTGAACAGAGATTTCCCTTTTTCCCGCTGTAGTGCGATCTCAGAGTTGGAATATTTAAGTAGCAGGGGTGTGGGTGTGCAGGGGAGCTTGCCCCCCTGCAGAAACATTTAAATTGTTATTTTTTTTTTTTTTTTGTGGATTTGTTTCAGAATTTCAGTATTCCAAAACATCGATCATATGGTCTCGGTCATATGAAATTCGATGTTTGGGAATTCTGAGATTCTGAAGTGAATCCCTCACAGACATATGGGTAATGCTGGATATGCCCTAGAACTATGGGTAATGACATCAGATAGGAATCCATAGAACATGGCAAAGAATGCAGAAAATAATGCCCTGTCATATATCCCAGCTATTGCCAAGAATGCAGTATTACCATGGAACATGAGAGGAAATATTTGCATTCTGTGCAACATTACACAACATGGTAACATGTAGACAGATACAGCAAGGCACAGACATTTAGGAGAATAAAGTCTTGGAGTCAGTAGCAGAGGATGTGCCTGATAAGGAGCCTGTGGAGGTGCCAGCTGTAAGGGATGAATAATGTGAAACAAAGGTAATGGCAGTATGCCTTGGCACTGGCCAGTGTCTGATTCATAACTATGGCCAGAAAAAGCATTACATAGTAGATTTAAATGTTCTGTGCAAAACTGCACCCAGGCTGAGCTATATAGTGCACAGCCTGGTGAGGTTGTGTTTAAGACACAGGCTACCCAGATTACAGAGGACAAGATACACAGTTGTCATTATATGTACAGGTTTGAGGACCTTAGTGCCAAATGTCAACAATGGACAGTGTGTGTGTGTGTGTGTGTGTGTGTGTGTGTGTGTGTGTGTGTGTGTGTGTGTGTGTGTGTGTTTGTGTGTGTGTGTGTGTTTGTGTGTGTGGACAGGTCCAAGGCACCTGTAGGAGGTGAATGTAATGACCATTTATGTCCCTGTCCACTGGGAGTGTCTTCTTTTAGGAGGGTTACATGCATAATCCTCAGCATGCACAGATGGCAGGGTGTTCCATAACTAATTTTGACATCACTTTTTTTATTCTTACATGATTGTCTGCAATATTATACAAAAACAGTTAAACAAAACTTAGAAGTTAGCTGAAATTTAAAATTCATGTAGGAACTAGTTCAATGTAAACTGAATAGCCAGTCATGCTAGGGGTAGTTTGAGCATAAACACCCCATCTATGTGTGTATCACAATGCCCCATAATACCCTCAACACTGCATGGTGATGTGGAAGTGGTAGTGCTCTAGATTATAGACCATACCTTCCCATCGTCTCTCATGGTGGGATTCTCCATCAGAAGGAGGGGTGTACTGGCCATGATGGGTGGCTGTATAGGGGAATGTGCTGTATACAGACTCTCTATATCACCTGTCCATGATGTTACACATCTGGCTCATGCAATGCTGCAGGCCTTCATGCAGACCACATACTACTCTGACCAACTTAGCTATTGCTGTATTGGTCTCTGCCAACCTCTGTATTATAGCCTTTCACAAGCACTAAGCTGTGATCATTGTGCGTTAGAGCAGAAAAATGCCAAATTCTGAAGTAATCATCACATTCAGTGGAGCTGGCAAAGATAAACGGGGGTGGGAGACCACTCTCCTGGGCTGATGTGTCAGCCTCTTCCTGTCCCTGGGTGAAATCCTGGGTCTGTGGTGTGGATCACACTGACACAGGACCTATATCAATGGAAGGGAGTAGGAATGTGGCCATCATGTTGTCTTTGTCTACCACTGACAAAGTGATCCCTAATTGAGCCTGGATTTTGCTGCCATCACCTTCATCACCATTCATCGTTATAGAAGCCAGACAACCCCTGACATCAGGTAAGTCTGCATCCATGGTGGAGGAACAAGATAAAGCAATACACCTAAAATATCAAAACATTACCCTTTCAAAAGATGAAGCCTTTGTCAACACATTCAGTCCTGTGAAACTACTTTTACTCATGTATAACAGGGTATTATTGAAAAGAACTGTTTCACATACTTTACTTACTTTAGGTGGATGACCTTCATACCTGCAGTCCTGATTTTACTGTAAAAATGATGGCGTTATGCTTGTAAATTTGATGAACCTGAATTGGGCAAATAAAACAGACAGCACCACATGTTTAAACACACCCACCTGGTGCATTACAAGTGGGATATTCATAGTGCCATGTGCAACTCAGCAAGGACATTCAGCGCTCTGCCATGGATTCCAAAACTTTCTGGGCTGCCAGACAGAGATGACAGGA
Organism: Protopterus annectens; assembly: GCF_019279795.1. NCBI lineage: Eukaryota > Metazoa > Chordata > Ceratodontiformes > Protopteridae > Protopterus > Protopterus annectens. The sequence goes on from NC_056735.1 coordinate 1,504,358,173, forward strand.
ACAACTCTGTGTCTGTCATTAGTAACTCTGTCTGTGGACCCTCACCAGTGACCTTCCACTCCTCTGCCAGGCAGGTTTCCTTACTGATTAGTTGTGTTATCACATCAGTGACTGTTCTTTGGATCTGCTCAAAGGTCTAATTTTGGCCACTGATAATGTTAATCTTCTCTATATGGTTCCATCAGACATGTACACAAAGACCCAGTTAGATGTGTCATGCCAGAACATTGGATGACTATGCTCATGGAAATCCTGCAGCAGGATGTCATTATACCTCTGGGAGAATTTACCTTTTTTTTGGTGCCAATCACCTCTTGACAAGACTATCTGGAATTACAAACAAATATGTATGCAAGACATTGGAAAGTGATGCACATCATTATCTGTATGCAGCAAGACCTGAAACTACATAGTGTTGACAAGTCCCCCTGTGCCATGGAAACAGTGATGGGTGACTACCCATGTTTATTTCTGGCATCTGTGTGGGTTTTCCTGGGTGCTGCCTTGACATGGGGCAGTGGGGTCACATTTTCTTGAACAGGAAATCATGCTTACTTATGGCAGCACAGAAGACAGCTCATGTCATCTACATATGCATAGGAGTTAATGACAAACAAACTGCCTAGATGTATGCTTACAAGGATTATAGTTATAGTGGCATGCATTCTGTTACTCCCCACAATTGTGGAGGAGCCACATGTGTAGCACAGGAAGTGCCTGGCAGTGTTCAACAGCATCCCTGCATTTTTTTCTATGAAGTACAGTATATCTGTGCCCAAAGCAGATTCCCCCAGTAGAGAACAACAAAGAGTATATTTGTGCAGTGCACTATTCCTACAATGACACATCCCACAAGATATTAAGGCAGTCACCTACTGCTGCTTACATAGTCCCCTGTATAGGTATAAGTGGAGGTCAGGTAACCCAACAACATCTAAAGAAGAAGTAGCCAAGCCTACTCCCATAGTCCACTCCCATACCTCCTCAGCCACACCTACACCAATACTCTCATTAACAGTTCCGCACCTCCTACTCTCCACTTACCTATCTGAGCCTACCCCACACCCTTACACTCTAACATTCAACTCCACCTCACAGTCCCATACATTTCTATTTTAATATGCCTTCTCTACCTAACCTGTACTGCCTCAAACCTCTACATATATCAATTTCAAAACCAACCCCCCACATACTAGCACAGCATGTCAACAGCTATACTTGCACTATAGCAATATAAGTCCCCAACTGTTCCAAACTCCAAACTTCCATCTATTTTCCCCTAAACATGCTGAGCCCTCACAACCTCACCTTCCCAACATCAAATTTCATCTAATTATCTCCAAACTAAATAATCTTTTATTCCACAGTCTTAAACACATAAAACTACAGACAGATATCCACCGCAACCCAGGCCCAAACTGTACATTACCCACTTCTCAACCACAACTCCTACTCCCAGTAAACCAATACCTCTCAAACCTTAACACCAACTCTCCCCTACCAAAAGTTTCAAATTCAGATCTATTGATTACTAACTTTAATCTAAGGAACATCATAAACAAAACCACTGAATTTCATGCAATCCTGGCCACATAGTCTCCAGACATAGTAGTCATCACTGAAACCTGGCTAAAACCACACATCAAAGACTCAGAAATAACATACAGCAGTTATAATGTTATAAGACATGATAGACTAAAAAAGAAAGGTGGAGGTGTTGCAATCATGTATAAAGACTGTCTAATACAAGACAAACCAACTGCTCACCTCCTGATATCCCCAATGCAGAAATCCTCATCTCCTGCCTGAATATAAATGCCCAAAAATCCATATTAATCATTGCTACCTATATGCCCCCTGGAAATAACCTTCACAACATAGAACTTCTCCTCTCCTGGTCTTCCTCCTATTTTTCACGAGAAACTATCATCTTAGGAGATTTTAACTTAGACTGGTTTTCCTGTTTCTCTGAGAATCCATCAGCCTTCAACAACCTCTTTAATTTCCCCCAAATCATAAACTCCCCCACTCGCACCAATAAACACAGTAAAAACAATCACTACTAGACTAGATACTAACTAATAAGCCAAACTTCAACCACCAATCTGGATGCCTTCCCATAAGCATTAGCGACCACACCCCCACATTTATGCTACGCAAAAAACTACATATCGAACCTCACAGTCCATTTAAATACATACGTAGCAAAAAACATTTCTCCCCCACCCTATTTAATCAGCTACTTCTCAACTGTGACTGGTCACCACTAACATACCTACAACTAGATCATGCAGTAGAATTCTTTAACCACAATTTTCTTGAAATCCTAAATAGCCTTGCCCCAACAAGAAAAATTTGCACCAAAGCAAAACAACTGCCATGGCTATCCCCTGGAACAAAACTACTAATTAAACAAAGGGGACAAAGCAAGAGCCCTGTACATATCCTCCAAAGACAAATCTATGCTTATACATTACCAGAAACTCAGAAATCAAACTAAGGCAAAAATCAGCCAGGACAAAAAATATTACTTCCAATCTTCCCAAGAAAAATGCCTACAAAATCCTCAAAAATTCTGGCAGAATATCAACCTCCTCCTCATCCCTGGCAGACTCCTCACCCCCTCTCCTTCCACTTCAAATACCTCGGAATCTCCAGCCTCTCAGATCAACTCTTACTTCATAAACTCTATATCCAGCCTGCTACAATGCCAGCAAAACTCTCCACTCACTACCCCATCCCCTGCATCTAACTCAATAGACTCCCTCTCTTTTAAACCTATTCAAATATTCTTTATAAAAAATCTTCTAAGCAAGCTAAAATCTTGTAGCCTTGCTGCTGACCAGTTGCCAAACGAGTTCCTAAAAATCGCAGCCCCATCTATTGCCTACCCTATCTCAGTACTAATCGATTGGTCTATCTCCGAACAATATCTGCCCAATGTTGGAAAATAGCCCACATCACCCCTCCCCACAAGGGTGGCCCCTCCACAGAGATTGCAAATTTTCGCCGTATAGCAATACTCCCACCCATAGCCAAAATCTTTGAAAAATGGATTCACCAACAACTCCTAGAACACCTTACATCAAATAACCTTCTAGCTAACACACAGCATGGTTTCCACCCCAAACACAATACTAACACTGCCCTTATTGCTTTCTCAAACACCATTCATCATCTTATGAACAACGGTGAGTTTGTCTCCGCTGTATTCATAGATATGTCATTGGCTTTTGACACCGTATCTCATCAACTTCTCCTAAACAAACTTGCCACTTTCAACCTTAGTCAATCAAACCTTTCTTGGTTCCACAGTTACCTATCAAACCGACAACAGTCCACCAAATGGGACCAAAACCTCTCTCCTTTACTATCTGTCAACACAGGTGTTTCCCAAGGGTCCATTCTGGGCCCCCTTCTGTTTATCATTTTTACAAATGACCTCATGTGAGCTACCAAATTAACAGCAATAATACAATACGCTGATGACACTACTCTCATCGTATTTGCCCCCCCCCAGAACTACAGGAAAAGACACAAAATGCATTTCAGGAAACAGAATAATTTCTTACTAGCCATCAACTGATTCTCAACCCTAAGAAGACTAAGATAATAAACTTTACAAATAAAGCTAAAAAGAACACCTCTCCCCCATCCCTATTCTATCTACAAATGACACAAAAATTGAACCTACTAACCAGGCCGAACTACTAGGTGTTATCATAGACAACCACCTAAAATTTGACATTCATATATCCCAAACAATCAAAATAGTCCATGCAAAACTCGGTGCTCTCTACAGAGCAAAACAATACTTAAAACCTCAAGCAAGACTAGCCAAAGCTAGATCTCAGCTTCTATCTACACTACTATACTGCTCACATATTTTCACCAACTTACATAAAAATGACCTTCAAAACCTAGAATCCTGCTACAACAAAGTAGCTAAGTTTGCAAACAATCACCCTCATAAAGCTCATCACTGCACTGCTCTAAAACAATTGAACTGGGTAGAACTGCCTCACCTCTTAACTTTCAATCAACTTGTCCTCACCCACAAAATTATTCAAAACCCTCTCGCCTGCCCTGCCATCACCTCCCTTGTCCAGCCTCAAACTTGTAACAGAGCCCACAGATTCTCCAACAGACCACTGCTCAAAGTTATTCAGTCCCAAAACTCCCACAGAGACTCCCACTATTTAAACAAAATTGCTAAGTACTGGAATTCCCTCCCTTTAATCGTACAAAGTACCCCATCCTCTTCTAATTTCAAATGTAAGCTAAAAGAACACCTCAATAACAACTGGTTATGCCTATATTGCTATCCTAGATAATTTCCTTTACCACCTTTCACGTATTACTTACTTATCCGCTCTCTCTTCCAAAAATACTTTTCTTCCCTCATTCTCTGCATTTACCCACTACCTCTCTCCCTCTCACTATCTCTTTACCGCCTAAGCGCCCTATACTCTCCCCTTCTTTCTGCCTGTATCCTCTCCTTACTGTTCACCTGCTACATTAATATGCAACTTTACAAATGATCCTTTACATTTCTTATAACTCTGTAATCTAATTTCCTAAGGATGTACTACCCTGTTGATTCTCTGTTTTCTTATGTAACTATTTTAGTGCTAATCAAATGTCTAATATTGTATTGTACATTAATGGAGCTTTTCTCCCCGGGTCTCTGCTGAAATCGGGCTACCAAGCCCAGTCATACACTACCTGGTAAACAAATGCAAAATAAATCAATAAACAAAATACTTATGAAATGCTCTGGTAGAAATGTAGAAAGGGGTTGACCCCAAAATTAAACATTCCCTATATCGATCACTTATGCAGGCAAACCATGTGTGGTTGTCACAGAAAACTGTGGATCTATAGTCTTCAAGCAAAATTACTTAGAATAAATGTAGACTAACCACCCCACCCTTCTACTGTTACTGCAGACACTAATCCCACATCTGCAGTTCATAGACAGGAGTGATTGTTAAAGGTATATGACGTGGGGGGATGTGGAAGGCAAAACCTCTCAATGCACACCATTGTACTGTGCTGGTTATCTCTTACCCCAAGGTAATACAGTCACAGCTACTGTGTCATTACTCTCAGCAGACTGACATGCATACTTATAAGACTCAGATGGTATACCAGAGGTAACCATCTCAGACAGGATGGCAGAGCATTAATGCAATTGTGACGTCAATTAACTGCTAACAGAGAGCCTCCTAACACTAGCATATAAACACTGAGTGTGACACATACAGTCCTTAGCCTTGACTTATGTTACTTAACATAGTGTACAAGGAAACAAACCTCAGGACTGTGTTTAACAAACATGCTACATTACATCACTTCATCTTTTTCAGCCATGACAGTACACCATACCCATTTTTAGAGTCTGCCTCACCAGTACGCACTACTGTTGAAATATTCATATATTAGAGCTTGCATTGTCAATTTACATTGAAATAGTTTTTACAAGAACTTTAAATTTCACCTAATTTCTAAGTTTGGTTTAACAATTTTTGCATAGTATTGCAGAGAGTCATCATGTAAGAATCCAATAGTTGATGTTAAAATCAGTCATGAATGAAAAGACAAGCATTTGTAAATCATAATCATAATTGACTAACATGGTAATGCCATGTTATACCTTTGTTTAATAAGTGTTTTTTGTTGAGCTGCAGTAACATATATGCAACACTCATGTAGAATATGTCTGGATGGTTGGTAAATTCAATCTACCCAATGGATTTCAGGGACAAGAAATGTTGAGTGTTAATAGTTGTTGAGGTAATAACTCATTTCCTATTGTAATCTGTTTTAAAATTATTAATATGTGGGAATAGACTTGCATAATGGAGAGCAGCATATTGGGGAAGAGAGTAGAAGGATGTTGAGAAATTTAAAAGACAACTTCTAATGCATAGACTGGTCTGAGTTGGCAGTGACAACTAAGAGTTTGGTTTGCTTTCTTAACTATTATTCTCACTTGGATGTAAACAACAATTAATAAGCAATAGTGTACTTTACATATATCATAGAATCCACCATTACAGATGGATGTTCTTCTCATGAAGTAATGGTAGCAGACATTCAAATGAATATTACAAAACCTTTTCCCACTGACAAATATAACATTGAGTTTGGGTACATTTCAACTAAATCCTAATGTGCTAGGTCATCTTTCAATTCCAGAGAAGTCAGCATACATTTTTCTTTGCATCTCAAAAAGAGGAATTCACAACACTGGACAAAGTTGAGTCATCAACACACTGATTTAAACTGACATCCCACATTAACCACATCTAACTGACAGAGTGTCAATAGTTAGCTAAAAGTAAATCCTTGCCGAATGCCTTTATTTATTTATAGACATTTGATTACCAGGAAAGTATGACTGGGTAGAAGCTCACTTTCAGCGGAGGCCTGGGGAAAAAAGTTTCAAGTAATTACAAAACATTTTAAGAACAATACTTTTGCAATCTTCAGAAATAAAACAAAAACATCTGCAGTTTAAATAATTATAACAAATTAGACATAATATAAAAATACTGGTTAAAAAATCGATACAAGGTGTATAACAATCATTTAATATTTACAGAAATTATAGACAGTTTATTGAGAAATTTAACATAAGTTAATATAATATAAATAGGAATTGCATTATGAAGTGAGGAAAAACAGGCTTATGGTATATTTACAGAGAAACTCAGGGAAGATAATTCGATAGTAGTAAGGAAGTAAGTGAAGAAGGGAGAGTAAGTGGGTATAAGGAATGAAAATATATTTGTTCACATTTAGGGATATAGTCTATCCCGGATTTGAGCATGAACAGAGACAGATTTTAGCTAGGAAGTCTTTCAGAGTGTTTTTTTAAAGATGGAGAGAGGATATCAACCTGATGGATACAGGTAAGGAGTTCCAGGCCATAAAAACCTTGAATAAGTGCAGACAATGGCCAGCAGATTTGTTAGGTTTGTAGACAAACAAGAGGTTTTCGTCACTGGATCACAATGACCGATGGGGAACATAGCTATGTAGCATGTTTTTAGTGCTGGACAGACAGAGGGATGCTGGATAATATTATATGTAGTAAGAAGTTGTGTGTGTTTTAGTTGATACCAATTTAGACTTTTCAGTGCTGTACAGTGGTGGATTCTGAAAGGGGTATGTGCTGCAAATTTACCAACTTAGTTACAGCATTGTTCAAGTTTTAATTTTTGTAAAGCCTGGAGGTTAATAAGGATAGGAACGCCATAAAGACGAATGGGGTGGGGTTAAGTAGTGACAAGTGTCGTTTTAGATGCATCGGTGAGAAAGTTTTTGGCTCTGTAAAGCATCCCTTGTTTTTGATGAGTTTTTCTAATGCAGTTTTGCATATGCAGGTCGAATGTAACTTTATCATCCGCTATCACTCCTTACAGTTTGCTACAAGAAGTTTCTTCAGTGGTTGTATTATCAAAAGAGATGCCTTTCAATTTTTTTCTTTTTTTGTTATTTCATGAGGGAGGAATTTGAGAATAAAAAAGTAATAGTTTTTTCTTTTTTGGTTGAGCATGAGTTGTGAGTTATGAAACCATGTTTCAGTGGCTGTTAAAGCTTCCTGAGTAATTTTTCTGGTGTTGTACCATGTTGTCATATGTGCAAATGAGAGTGGAATCATCTGCGTATTGTATTAGTGTGGCCTGTTATGTGGAAGTATAGATGGTGTTGGTAAACATTTTAAAGAAGAGGGGACCAAGGATAGAGTCTTGTGGTACACTGGTGGTGAATGGGAGGTAAGGAGAGAGCATGGAGTGCCATTTTACTGATACCTGTTGGACAGGTAGCTTTTGAATCACAGACGGCTGGGCTGAGAGAGACCTAGTGAGGACATTTGAAGTAGATGTTTGCTGTGACAAATTACATTAAAGGCTTTAGACAAGTCTAGAAATAAGGAACAGACCAGTTTGCCATTATCTCTAGCTTTATTGACAGTATCTATAGAGGCTAGAAGGGCAGTGCTAGTACTATGGGGAAGACAGAAGCCATGTTGTGTAGTGGTTAAGAGTTCTTCCTGCAGGAGATAGTCTAGCAATTGTTTTTGAATACATTTTTCAAGAAATTTGGTGAGGGGAGATAACATTGCTATAAGTCTAAAGTTATTAATGTCTGATGAATTTCTTCCTTTGTCCAGAGGGATAATTTGTGACTTTTTTATAGAGAGAGGAGCATAAGATTCCTAGAGTGACCTATTTATAATGATTGAGACAGGATCATCAATGCTATTGGCTGCTATTTTAAGGTATTTGCTTGAATGGTTATCAGCTGAAGAAGAGCTTGGTTTAAGTTTGTTTAAGAGTAGTTTTATGTAGGATGTGGGCACAGCTTAGAAGATGAGAGTAGATGTTATGATTTGTGGCTGTTGGGCAGGTTTGGGATTAGATGTTGAGGAATCCTTGGTTAGAGATGAACTGTTTTGTACTTATGAATTGTTAGTTATCGGGAATGGGGGTTGGGTTGACTTTTTGGCCAAGACATAAGATTTATTTAATGAATATCCAAAAGGATTGTGTTTAGTATTACTCTGAAAGTTATTACAGTATATTTTTTGCCTTCATTTATTTGCTTTTTAGCACGATTGTGAAGCATTCTGAAGTTTTCAGGATATTGAAGTGTTTTATATTTTCATGCTTTTTCTCTGTCATGCATTAGCATTCTACTCTTTTTGAATAGCCAAATTGCAGTCTTACCAACCAACATTACCAACCACATAAGCAAGAGAATAAGAATGTTCTGACTTTAATGCTGTTTTCTTATTATTTATGTAACTGGAGAATGACTTCTGGCCAGAACTTCAACATTCAAATTCAGCCATTCTTTTTATAAGACAGCAATGGTGGCACTTTTGAAGAATAAAGAACAGCAGCCAGATTCAATAAGGCCTACATTGTCCATTTACAGCATGCGTGCATCCTGCATGATGCGCACACTGTAACCCACCTTTTTGGATTCAGTAAGCAGCGCACACCACGGCGCAAACAAGGTAAACACGTTAGCATGCTAATTACAGCATAAGCAGCTGTATTGTATGCTAATCAACCAATCCAACATGGAGGACCTATTCAACAAGCTAACAAGCAACTGTGCAGACTCAGTTTTGGTTTCCCCTGCAAATACCAAAACCTATTGGAATACAGCCACAGAAGCTAGGCTATATGGAAAGTCTATGCTACTCCTGCTGCTAATAGGCCAAGGCCAAGAAGGAGAAGAGTCTTCAGTTCCATTTAACTTACCACAGCCTACATGGTGTGGAAATTGTTGAGCACTACAGGGTGGATAGAAACATACTACAGGAACTCTGCAATCTCTGTTGTCTTCAGCTCAGAGCCAGGGCAAACTGAGTGGAACCCATCCCAGTGGAGACAGATGTATGTGTAGCACTTAGAATCTTAGCTACAGGTACTATTCAGAGACCAAAACAGGGCATGCTGGGGGTGTCACAGGCATCAGCATTGAGGATCCTCCATCAGTTCCTGAATGCTATGCTCCAACATGCCAGGCACCACATATATTTTCTCCATACTTCTGAGGATAGAGCCAGAAATATGCAAGAGATCTACCCTGTAGCACACTATCATGAAGTACATTTGCAGCAAAGTGCAAACTGTATCAACTACTTCTCTAATCAAAGTCAAGTTGGCTCTGTGGGATAATATTTATATAGAACAATAACTGGGCTAGTCAAATAGTTTACCCTATAATATTATGAAGCTATTCTAATATACTTTATCTCAGTTTTTCAGAAGTTAAACTTGAATATATTCATATTTCTGAATCAGAGAAGAGGGGTGTTCACTGTTGCTTTATGTATATTTGATGTCTATGCTATACAATTTAATAATAACAGTTACACCCATAATTTAACTGTCCAAAAATGGAACAGCAAGATCAAGCACAACCACACTTCCAGTCATAGCAGGTAAATCAAAATCGCTCAATAATTTGAAAACGTTCAGGAAAGGTAAGTCACTGAGGAGTTGACTCTTTTATGTGAATCATTTGCGAGTGAGATTTCTGTGGCATAGAGTAGTAGAGCCTTGACTGCTACTCAGATAGCCTGTTTTAGTTAACAGGCTGAATAATGGTAGAAGAAGTGGGGAAGAAAGGAATAAGAAGCCAAGATCAAAATCCAAGATTTGGTTTAAGTTTCTTCACAGGATGAATGCCTGAAATTATCCAATATTTTGCAAAGGGACATAGAAGAGCAAGACTAGTGGAAAAATACTGGAGAGCTAAAGCATTAAACTGCAGCATCTTAGAGTACCTAGGCTCTGCACTATGCTTAATTCTGATTTAGGGATGTCGTTCAGGGCCATTAGGTAATCAAACGAGAAAGCCACTATCCACAGCTTTCTCGTTTCTCACCTAGCATCTACCACTTCTGTGCACTAGAAAAATAAAAATGGGAAATGTCCTGATATTTTTGTGTGTGTGTGTTTGGGGAAGTATAATAATATATAAATACTTGCAGCAAGAAACATGTTTGCACATGTAGACAGATTTAAGAGCAAAACGAGTAAAGCTATAGTGGCCTTTGTTTGTTGTTCACATATTACACATAATAAAAATAAGAATACAAGGAACATGCGAAACACATTGGACCGGATTTACGAAAGCTTACACAGAGTCGTAGAGTAGAGTAAGACGTCAGACAGCCAATATGTCTGCCGAGCGATCCAGCAACAGCCAGCAGGGGTGTGCATGAGAGCTTCTAAAGCTAGTCTTGCACGGACAGTGTCATGGTATGCAAATTACCTCATTTGCTGCTGAAAGCTATGCAAATGAGGTAAATTTGCAATTCAGGAAACACTAACCTGTCCGTGAAAGAGTAGTGTTATCTGCAGAAATGTACTCCGTTTGTAATGGAGTACCATTCTGCAAATAGCAAAACGGAGCTATTACAGCTCTAAATAAAGGATGCATCCAGTTGAGGAAGCATGCCAATAGCCACATATAAGACCATTGGCATTTTTAAATGTCTAAATTATTAAAATCTAATTTTTTTTCCCTGATCTCTGATGTTTAAGCGTAGCACAGTGCCAAGCAAACGTGTGGTGCTTAAAAAAACAAGAAAATAATTAAAAAATAGCCAAAAATAGGCATTTTCACTAAAAAGCTTATCCTGCCATGCAGGTGAATGGCAGGCTGAAGACAACATGGCCACTGAGTAGTGGTTGCTAAGGGGGGGGAGCTCAGTGTGAGAGATGTAACCAAGCATTAGTAGACAATCCTATGCAAATGAGGATAAGGACAGTGAATCCCAATTTTCCCCAGCATGTGAGCCATGTCCCAAGAGTGTAAGTGTAGGAGTAGGTGAGTAGTACAGTAGAAGATAGGTGACATCATGAGGGGGTTGACAGAAAGGCTGTAAGCTAATTGGAGCACAGTGTCTTGTATTTGCCCTGAGTTGTTCAGGATTGCAAGAGGCGTGTCTACAGTTGTCCTTTTTGAAAACCAGAAATCAAAGGCGTACGCCGTGAATATATCTGAAATTTCTTGCAAATGTGCACACAGCATGTGTGTGCGTGTGTGCACGTGTGTGCTCATTTGCGTGGCGCTGCCCTGGGTGGAAACAGAAAAGGAAAAGGAAGGAAAAGAAGTAGTAGGAAGTTAACCAAGGAGAACTAGCAGAGCTGCCAGGTGAAATATATCAGAATCAGCCAATTGCACAGGCAGCAGACTAGCCCAGCCCAGCACTTTAAATTCTGCAAACAGCATTCTTCCCTGTTTTTTCCCAAGAACTCTGCAACACTGCAGTATACAAAGAGGGAAAGCTTAAAAACTTTAAAGTCAGACAAAATGTTAGGAGCTGTTCTTGCTATCATAAACCAACACGTGCAAGGTGCTGAGGTTGGCGATGTTGTGAATGCTGCTGAGCAACCACAGTGAGGAGATGGAGAAGAGTGTACAGACCCAGGGTAACCTACCAGGGGCTACATGAGCTGGAGATAGTGGAGCGCTATAGGGTGGACAGAGACCTCCTGCAGCAAACTGTTGAGCTGTGCCGGCCACGACTCACACACAGAACCAAGAGAGGGGAACCCATCCCAGTGGATACCAAGGTATGTGTTGGCCTAAGAATACTACCTACAGGTACCTTCCAGAGACCAACTGGTGATATGATGGGGATTTCACAGGCATCATCATCCAGGGTACTGCACCAGTTCCTGGATGCCATGTCAGCATATGTCAGTGAGCACATATATTTCTCCAAGTCCCGTGAGGCATTGGCCAGCAATATGCGTCTTTTCCACCAAATAGCAAAATACCCTGAGGTAGTGGGTGCAATAGACTGCATGTACATACACATCAAAGCACTACCCGGTGAGCGGTGTAGGGTCTACATCAACCGCAAGGGGTTCCCCAACATTAATTGCCAGGTCGTGTGCGATGCCCAGGGCATAATAATGAATGTGTGTGCTGGCTGCCATGGAAGCTATCAAGATTCCCACATCTGGCATCTGACGCATCTGTAACAGAGATTTGCCAATGGGGTTATCCCTGACGGTCACCTAGTCGGGGATGCTGGATACGCACTGGAGCCGTGGCTGATGACATCCATCAGAAATGCACACACATCCAAACAAGAACTCCATAATGAGGCACACGCACAAACAAGAAACATTATTGAGCGTGTGTTTGGGATGCTCAAGTCACAGGTCTGGTGCCTGGACACATCTGGTGGAGCCTTGCAGTACTCACCAACTACATGTACCCAAATTGTCATGGTATGTGCCATGCTACACAATGTGATCCTGCGAAAACAGCTGCAGCAGGAATAGCATGGGGCAGGGCCAAACAGTCCCCCACCATTGCCAAGGCCAGCAAAGGCACAGCGTGACTCAGAGGAGGAACAACCTGAGCCTGGCCCAGTAGGCAGAAGGAGGCATGCCCAGTATGCCCTGGCCTTGGCAAAGAGGCAACGCATAGCACATACGCTGATACAGTAGAAATCCTGGAAATTACACCTCTCTTTGACTCGCACATACAGTAAAACGGATGCCTAACTTGACATTACCTGTTTCCAAACATTTATAGGGAGTGTACTATGTGCATCTGACATAGGCACCCCTGCAGCACCACCTGAAGCAATATAAAGCACTGCTAAGCACATTTTACCAGTACTGAGCATATTTAAATTCAATTGCGCGTAGCTGCGCACCATGCTAACCAGAGCAACATCAGACAACGTCGGGCAACATTGAGCAATGTTGGGCAAAGTCGGGCAAAGTTGGGCAAAGTTGAGCAAAGTTGGGTGAACACGCTCACACCTGCTTTACTGTTCCTTAAGCAGTCTGGTCTGCCCAGCAGGAAAATAAGAAGCAGTGACAGGGCTCGAACTCAGGATACTGTGCACTATAGTCACAGTACTGAACCACTAAGCCATGACAGTATTTCACTGGCTTAGACACAACTTAACTCACTCACACACACCAGTTGGGGGGGGTCACATATCTAACAGTCACAGCCAGCAGGACAAATGTAGACAAACGCAAACACGAACAAATGCTGTATCATGCCCTCTGAAGAGGCATATGAGTAACCTCCCCCCAGGCCTATGCAGACAGACAACAGCAGGCCAGGCAGTGTGATGTGGATTGGGTAGGCTATGAAGTCACAAACTAATGTGCATTTAATTGGAAGCTAAGGTCTGTAGTACAGTGGAATGCCTCAAGAAAGTATGATAGGCAACAGTACAGACTGAAATGGAGTACCTGACATAGCAGTGCAGGCCTAGCAAATGTGTATAAGTGTCAGGTGAACCCTTCATCCTATGTACACCCACAATAACAATCAGGTGTGCCCCTCTGGGTAGAAATGTACAAATAATAGCTGTCCCCACTGTATGTAGAATGACTCATGAAAGCCCTGCAGGCACACTGTGCTTCCTGTCGCTGTACAACACAAAGGTGAGCCCTGAAGTAAAAAACAACTTGATTTTCACACACATATAGTATATATGCTCATACAGGGCATGCTGACACACTTAAACAAATTCATCAAATTTCAGTCAGCAACATACTGAAAGGTCATACTGGGCATGCTCACACACTTAGGCCATGTCTGAGTACAGCAGTGGGCCACACATATCTGGCAGTTGCAGTTCTTACTCCAGACACTTGTCACTATTCACCAATCCTGCCTTGTGCACACACTGATATGAAAACAGACCCATATAATATATTGGACACCTGTCATAATCAAACTATGTACTCCAAGTACTTAAGTTGTTCAAAGAAAGTGAAAAACTAAAGAAGATCAATAATTTTCCTATCAGTATCATCAAGAAACAATGAGCACTCCTAACATTATCCAAGCCATGGTCAAGGAGTCCATAGAGAACCATGAAGCTTTCTTTCGCTATGTCATAAATATCAATGTAAACTCATATATGTTCTGAGTCAGTGCAAACTGTAAATGAATACATGTACATGACTGACATTGCCAACATCTTGTCAGACAGGTTCATACATATTTACCCCCTTCTCACTGACAAAAGGACCCATTATCATACCTGGAGATTGTGAAAACCCAGAAATCACATATACAATGGTTAAACAGCTCTTTCCAAACCTAAAAATACGGCGTGTATGGGATAACATGATTTCCCTGGCTGTGTCATATGTGAATTCCAAAACAAACAGACCCTGCACCTGAACAGTCTGTTGAGACTCACCGTCTGTACAGAATATGAAACTGTTGAATGGGTTACAGCAACGTTTAGCACACTACACGGGTGTTGGTGCACAACAGACCATGGGAACTATTGTCTTATAAGCCTAATACGCCTGATGCGGAAGGCCATGGAGTCCATCATTATGGAACTCATAAACAGAGCTATTGAGAGTCTACAAACACCCAACCCTACCCATTTTGGCTTGGTCAGGGGAAGATCATGGTTCCTAAACCTGCTAGACAGTTTTCAAGGCAGTCACCCAGGACATGCATCAATGAAATGAGCTACACACAGCCTACATAGACCTTGAAAAGCCCTTTTCCAACATCCCACACACATGTTGTATCCACAAAATCAACAACCTGTGCATAAACACGTATGTCATCTGATGGATTGCCAATTGGGGCACAGATAGATCCCACAAGGTAAGAACTGTCGTCTCCTGTTCAAGCTGGTAACAACTGCTGTCCCCCATGGCTCAGTCCTGGGACCCCTCCTGTCTGGTGTATACTTTTCAGAAATACAGTCAAACATAAGGGCTATGTTTAGCAAGGTTTGTGGATGACTGCAAAAAGGTTGTCATAATCGATGTTTGGGACAACAGAGACATCCTTAAAAAGGGTCTCAATCAGACAGATGTGGTGTCAAACTTATGGGCTCGAGCTACAGTCATACAAATACCACATAGGTGCCAACACCCTAAATATGGAGGTGGTTAATAATAAGGGATCTATGGACACATGTGGATAGTCATCACTACTTCCAGAAACACATTCACAAAGTGGTTAGAAAATCATGCTATATGTTCCCACAAACTGCCAAGGTCTTTGCATGTAGGTCAAAGGAGGTTTCCTCTCTACTCATTAGTCATCAGACCCATCATAGAGTACCACAACACACTTGCGATCAATCTGACTAGGCACTTTCAGCAGCGGGAAAGACCACTGACGTACCTCAACAAGAGCATTACTGGCCTCAAACAGTTGCCCCATGCAACAAGACTGAATTTAACTCAATCTGTACTCTGATGCATACTGTCTACTCAGGTGATCTCTGCCTAACAGACAGGTCCATGTCCAATGCAGAACAGATGTACATGTGCTATCTGAAGTAACCCTAAGCTCACTGTACTACATGCTCTAGGGATATCATCATCACAACAATAAATAGAACATGTTGGAGGGATACATTAATAGCTCACAGACTTCCCTTTCTTTGGAACAGGCTCCCTCCCAACCTACATTAAGCTGAGTCCCTCACTGACACTCTTCCAGAGGAGCCTTGATTAGTGTATGTGAAACTGAACTGTCACACCATGGATCACTTCATCAGCTCTACTACACAGAGGCCTAGGGAACTAACTCCATGGGTGGCGATAGCTGCACACTCTGGCCATACTAATATATGCTTTCAGGCCGATAGTCTATTACCTACCTATGTACCTATATATATATGTAGGGGGAACACAGTATAATAAGACAAAGATGGATTGGCAGAGATTAGTGTAAGAGGGTGACCATGACAGGGAGCCATCCAGGACTGTCCCACCCAGCACACATCCCAATGGCACAAAAGACATGAGGTGCACATCTCACCCAGTGTACATAACAGCCACCAGTATCTGTAAGCATTACAGTGTATGTGGTCCATGTGCCTGCTGTACAACATGACAGTACAATGAAATACACATCTACTATCTATAGACATGTACCTGTCACATAGTCTACTACATACCTATGAACCTATCTTCAATAAGGCATATGTTAGCCTAGGCAAGTTGTGCAGCTTTCACCACCCCATTGGGTACTCTCCCAAGCCCTCATTCTAATAGTTAGTACCCTAAGCCCCTTTCTAGTGGGGCTGCTGATGTGATGGCTGGCGTGAATTGCCTGTTTCCCATCCACTCATCAAGGTTCCTATTGAAGAGCGTCAGCGAGGGGATCTGTCTGATGTACATTGGGACTCTGTTCCACAGTAAGGCAAGTGTCTGGGATGGTACTCTATCCCACCAGCATGTTGCATTCATTGCTGTGATGAGGTTCATATCCCTGAAGTGTGTAGGGTGACTCAATTTTTTTATCTGTAGATGGAGCATGCTCATCAGTTATGTGTTGGACATGGATCTGTATGTTAGGCAGAGTGTGCCTCTGAGTAGGCGGTATGCAATGAAGAACAGATTTAGTTTTACCAGTTGTGTTGCATAACACAACTGTTTGAGGCCAGTAATCCTCTTGGTGAGGTACCTCTGTGGTCTCTACAGCTGCTGGATATGCATAGTCGAGTACATCCAATATGGTGCATTGTACTCAATGATGGGTCTGATGACTTAAGAGTAGAGGGCCACCACTACCTCTTTGGATCCTGATGCAAACATTTTGCTGATTAGGTGGGCCACATAGGATTTCCCAATCACTTTGGCAACATGGTTGTCAAAGGAAAGATGACTATCTACTTGTGTCCCCAGATCCCTTATAATGTTGTCAGTTTTAAGGGGGTGACACCTATGTGGTAGTTTGTGTGTACTTTGTTTTCACCAAGGGGGATCACTATGCATTCCTCAATATTGAGCTTGAGGCCATGATTCTGACACCACACATCTGTCTCATAAAGTCCCTTCTGGAGAATATTTGTGTCATTCGGGAATCTATTATGGCAAACACTTTACAGTTCCCAGCAAACTTAGTCAACCACAACCCTCCTGTGTTGGCATGCACATTTGAGAAGTCTATACCAAACAGGAAGGACCCTAGGACTGAGCCCTGGGGGCCAACAGTTGTTACCGGTGTAGAGTCTGACATGTAGTCAGCAACTTTTAATTTGTGGAATCTATCTGTGAGCCAGTTTGCAATCCATCTTGTGATGTATGGATTCATGCCCAGGTTGGTGAGTTCAACTATGATATCTGACTGGGGAATGGTGTGAAAGGCTGTAGTGAGGTATAGGTAGGCTGTGTTGAGCTCATTTCAATCATCTGTAGCCTGGGTAACGGTCTCAAAGAAATCCACCCAGTTCAGGAGGCGTGATCTGCATATGATGAAGCCAGACTGGGTGTGCTCAACTGTGTGAAGGTTCACAATCTCTTTATTGTTGACTTCCATTATGATTGGCTCCATTGTCTTAAAGATCAAACTCGTCAGGCTCATAGAGCATGAATGCCAAGGGTTTTTTGTGGCCCCACCCCTGTAGAGTGTGAAGAATGTTGTTGTGCAACATTCTTTGGGTACATATCCTGCACAGAGCATGTAGAGAGAGGTGTAGGTATCCTTGATGAATATGGATACATCCCCTCCCTATGTGCTATGATCCATGTCCTGATGCTGGAAGGTATGGAATGAGTAGTATCCTGGTAGTGCTGATGTGCTCTCTGGAGCCTTGAACTAGGTTTCTGTTACTGCACAGATATCAAAAATCTCCATACTGAGATGTGCCTTGAGTGTGTGCATCTGGAGGCTGAGACTTCTGGCAATGAGTAGCATTTAGCTAACTTTGTGGTTATTTGTGTTGGTTATGGGGTTTGGTTTGTCCTGAATGACTGGTGTTCCACACCTGAAGTCAACACCTCATTGGTCCCATCTGACCATAAGCTAATTACCCTACATATCCACATTCTGGACCCACACCCCCCATTAAGGAAACCATGTTAAAAAATGTCTCCAAAGCCATCTTCATGCTTCTTAAGACAGAAGTGCTGAACTTCAGGACACCCATGTAGATGGACAACACTGTTATGACTACTGAATCCTTCACAATTGCACTTTATAAGCACTTACATGAGTGTATGCATCGTGCTATCCCAAACAGAGCCAAGACGCTATCCTCCAAGAAAAGGAAGCCAATCTGGTGGTCCCCTGCCATAAACAAATTGCACAACAGAAGGAAGAAACTATTGCAAAAGAGGGTAAAATCCCATGAGTGGAGGAGCTCCCTGGTCAGCCTCAGGAAAAAGCTGTGATCCCTGATAAAATCCTCCAAAGCTAGTTACAAAAACAAAGTTGACACTGATTCTAAAGACAACCACAAAGCATTCTATAGCTATGTCAAGAATCTCAATGTCAACACTCAGATCTGCTCTGAGTTACAGCACAATGACACTAAATATACAGACCCAACTGATATTGCCAACAGCCTGGCAGATAGGATCAGTGCTAACTTTACCCCTTTCTCACCCATGAAAAAGCACATCTTTATACCGGAAGAATGCAAAGTTTCTGTCATCATGGCTGCACAGGTAAAAAACACTCTCCAAAGCCAGGAACACAGCATCCATGGGACCAGATTATATCCCAGGCTGCATTCTACACAAACTACAGAATCAACTGACACCACATCTATGTACCATGTTCAATCATAGCCTCACCTCAGGCTTTGTGCCTGCTGAATGGCGCACAGCATGGTTATCCCACTACACAAGGGGAGAGCCACCACAGACCCCGGGAACTAGCGCCCCCTTAGCCTGATGAGCCTGGTCTGCAAGGCCATGGAACGTATCATCATGGCACTTATAAACAAAGACATTGGTAATCTCCAAACTCTGCACCACAACCATTTTCGGTTTGTAAAAGGCAGATCATGTCTCCTAAACCTGATAGACTTCTTTGAAGCAGTCACCAAAGCCATAGACAAGGGTAAGGTGGTTCACACAGCCTATCTAGATCTTGCCATGGCTTTCGACACCATTCCCCACTCTGGAATTATGGATAAACCCACTAAACTAGGTATAAATCCTTATGTCACAAGATGGGTTGCCAACTGGCTCACTGACACAACCCACACTGTGAAAGTAGCAGACTCCAAGTCCGACTTCGAACCAGTGACAAGTGGAGTCCTGGGTCCTGTCCTGTTTGGTATCTACGTCCCTGAAGTACAGGTTAACATGGAAGGTCTCTGGCTAATGAAGTTCCCAGATGATTGCAAACTAGGAGCCATAATCGAGACTACTAACGATGTGGACATCCTACAAAAAGGCTTCACTGAGACAGATGCCTGGTGTCAAAGCCATGGCCTCAAGCTCAATGCCAAAAAGTGCATTGTCATCCCCTTTGGTAAAAACACTGTACCCATGAACTACAACATAGGTGGTAGTATACTTAACACTGAATGTGTGATAAGAGACCTTGGGACACAGGTGGACAATAGACTCTCCTTTGATAATCACATTGCCACAGTAGTCAGGAAATCCTTCTACGTGGCATACCTCATCACAAAAGGTGTCTCATGCAGAATAAAAGAGGTCATTGTTCCCCTCTACTCATCACTCATTAGATCCATTATAGAGTACAATGCCCCTTTTGCTATGTACCTCACAAGACATATACAACAACTGGAAAGTCTGCAGAAATACCTTACAAAGAGGATTAGCAGCCTGAAATACATACCATACACGACCGTCTCAAAACACTACAGCTTTACTCTGTTGCATATCGCCTACTCAGAGGTGATCTCTGCCTAACATATAAAGCTATGTCAAACACTGAGCTGTTGGACATGCTCCACTTAAAGAAATCCCTCCAAGCGTCGGCCCCAAAACCCCGACTGAAATACAAAAGGAGGGGGTGTATCCATTTTCATAAAGGATACCCACACCTCCAGGTTAGTGGCACAGCACGAGGCCTTGGAGACGATGCAAGTGCAACTAACATTGGGCAAAGCTGCTTATCAGATTGTAGCCTGCTACAGATCACATACCTTGTCTCAGGACCCTCACTCAGTATTCCTGAGAACACTGGGAAATATAAAGGTCCTACCAAACACCATGATATGAGGAGATTTCAGCTACCCAAACATTGACTGGGAGAATTACTCGAGTACAAAGTCCTTTGCCCAATTCTTCCTAGAGTTTATAAACTCAAACGGCCTGGAACAGCTGGTCACCATGCCCACTAGAGGTGACAACATACTGGACCTGATCATCACCAACATGGGGGATCAGTGTTCCACACCAGAGGTAAACCCCTTGCTGGTAATATCAGATCATGAACTAATCACACTGGACATCCACATGCCAACCCCCCCCCCCAGTCAACAAAACCACTGTGAAAAACTTTTCAAAAGCAAACTTCACACTTCTCAAGACCGAAGTGGAAAGTTTCAAAGCCCCCTTGCTACAGGATAATGCTATCCAATCTGCAGAATCCTTTACAAGTGCATTCTATGATCATCTACAGGGATGCATGGATCGAACCATTACAATTAAAACCAAGACTCACTCCTCCAAAAAGAAGAAACCAATCTGGTGGTCTTTGCCCATAAATAAGCCATACAACAGAAGGAATAAACTAACACATGATAGAGCAAAATTCCAAAAAGGAAAGGCATCACTGATCATTATTAGCAAGAAAATACGATTGCTCATAAAATAATCCAAGTCCAGTTTCTAAAGAAAAATTGCCAAGGAATACAAAGATAACTACAAAGCCTTCTTTAGCTATATCAAACATTTAGGTGGCAACTCTCAGATGTGCTTTCAGCTACTGCAAAATGGCAAAAAATACACTGAACCAACTGACATTGCCAACATCCTGGTGAACAAGTTCAGTGCAAACTTCACCCCCCCCCTTACCCCCAAAAGGGCCCGTGTCCATCCCAGAAGAATGCAGAGCCCCAGACTTCATGGACATGCAGGTAAAACAGCCCTCTCCAAAGCCAAGAACACAGCATCAATGGGACTGGATGGTGTCCCAGGCTGCATCTTACACGAGCTCCAAAAGGAACTAAACACTCACCTATATTCACTGTTCAGACTCAACCTTACCACAGGCTATGTACCCAAAGAATGGCGTACAGCAACAGTCATCCAGCTCCACAAAGGTGTTGCTACAACAGAACCTGGGAACTATCGCCCTATAAGCCTGACCAGCCTGGTCTGCAAAGCTATGGAGCGAATTATCATGGAACTCATAAACAGAGAGATTGGGAACCTCCAGATACTGGACTCTACCCAATTTGGCTTTGTTAAAGGCAGATCCTGCCTCCTAAACCTAGTTGACTTCTTTGAAACAGTTACCAAGGCCATAGATGAAGGGAAGCTAGTTCACACAGCCTACCTGGACCTCACTAAGGCCTTTGACACCATTCCCCACTCTGGCATCATAGACAAGTTTAAACAAGCTGCAAAACTGATATAACACAAAAACTTGGTAGAGAAAACCACTTTATAAAGCAAAGCTTTCGGGCAGAACCCTTCTTCAATACTAAAACATAGCATCAAACATTTCACACTTTAAATACAGGTCATCAGTCACATGATCAGCAGCCAAAAGAAATCATGTGACCACAAAAAAACAAAATAAAATACAAAATATAAAACACAAAATGTAAACATATTATAAAACTTTAGAGCATAAGAGTCTATCCTATATAACATACATATTTCATGAACAATTACATCACAATTTGGTATTTTGTAGTTTAACTAGTATCGGTTTAAGGCTAGCCATACTGTTCAAACCTGGTGGTGAATCAGCAGCAAGTCTCAATATCCATTCATATTCCTTAGTCTCTAAATGGTTATTGATATCACCACCCCTTAATGTAGGATATACAATATAAATCACCCTAAACTTAAATTTATGTTCATTACCAAAAATAGATATATGTTTATATAAGGCATTCTTATCATAGCATCTCCTAATCTCCGATTTATGTTCAGCAATACGCTCCTTCAATTTACGGGTAGTCTTACCCACGCAAAACGAAGAACGGGAGACACATGTAGCCACATAGATCACAGAAGATGTAATACAAGTGGCTGATACTTTAAACTTAAAAACATTACCATGAGTGGGATGTATAAAAGTATCACTATCATTACTAATAATATCAGCACAACACATACAATTAAAACACTTAAAAGTGCCATAGTTCACTGAAAAGGGTACATGCATAGATCTACTAAAATCCTTGTAACATAACATGCTCTTAAGTGTCTTCATATTTCTATATGCAAAGCGTGGTTTATCACCCAAGATAGCCTTCAACTCATCAGAGGCCATAAGAATGGCCCAATTATTAAATATAATTTGTTTGATAGAACCTGACTTTACATTAAATGAAGTAACATATCTAATGGCTGTCTCAGATTTATTCCTTACATAGTCATTACTTGTACCAGCCAAACCTTCTAAAATGTCGGTTTCAGGCATGTCTCTCTATCTATCATCACATTATGTTTCAAACCAGATAGAAGATGCTCATCATATCCACTAGATATAAAATCTTTTATCATATCCTCCAATTGCCAGGAGAAAACAGTGTCATCAGTGTTTAACCTGCTTACTCTACCAAACTGAGACTTAACAATGCCTTTAAATATATGCGGTGCATGCATGCTACCAAAATGGGTGTATCTACCAGAATAAACATCTTTCCTATGTAAACTAGTATGTAGAACACCTTCATGCATCTGTAACCTAACATCTAAAAAAGCTATAGTGTTAGCAGATGTTTCCATTTTAAATTTTAAAAAACGTAGTTGAATTCAAAAAAGTCAAAAATTCATTTAACTCATCCAATGTACCACCCCATATCATAAAGCAATCATCCACAAGGGCTGAACAAAATAAGCCGCAAATAACAAATGGTACGTTGAATCTCTCTAAGTTTATTCTACAGGAAGCCCATTATTCTTTTCTGTGTAAAGGGCTTAACTATATACCTACTAGCAGTGACAGTTTGGTGTCTGTGCTCACAGACTTAAAATTATTTTCTAAAAATTATTTTCTAAAAAAATTATTTTCTAGAAATGTTAACCTGAGACTTTTGTTTGGTGACTCTGCTACTGTCGTAGGGCAGTGTAAACGACGTAGTACTGTTGTACCAGTTAGTGTACCTATCATGAAGGCATTTCATGACATTTGTGAATCCCAAATTAGAACTTTATACTCTAATAATGTGAAGAAAAGGACTTATAATTTGACTTTCAATGAATATAAAGCGCTAAAGAGTTTACAATTATGTGATGATGTTATTATTAAGCAAGCAGACAAGGGTGGTGTGGTTGTTTTGATGGACCGAAATGATTATATGTCAGCAGTGTCTGTATTACTTGAAGACAGCACAGCATTTAAGACTATTACAACCTTAGAGGTTAGAAAGTGTATTACCTATGTGAATATGGTTATTTATGAATTACAGCTGAATGGTGACATTAGTCTAGATCTGTTTCATTATTTCACTGTTCCATGCTCTGTCATTCCACATCTATACGGTATCCCTAAAATTCATAAATCTATGGGGAATCCACCAATGAGACCTATTGTGTCAGGTGGCGGTTGGATAACCGAACCAATTTCTTTATATTTACAAAGACAGTTACAACCTTACTTACCTCATTGTGATACTATTTTACGGGATACATCAGACTTATTGTGTAAGCTGCAGTTATGGCACAATAGTATTAATGATGCATTAGATAAGTGTAAATATTATTTTGTAACACTAGATATTACCTCCCTCTTTACTGTCATTCCAAATGACATTGGGCTTGAATTGTTGAGAGAATTTTTAGTCTCACAACCTAGTCCAAATATCAGACACATAGAAAATATTTGCTGTCTTATGGATGTAATATTGAAAAATAATATATTTCTGTTTAATGACACACTGTTCCTTCAGCTTACTGGGGTAGCTATGGGTACCTCAGTAGCCAACACATATGCCAACTTGGTCCTTTACCAATGGGAAAAGAATCATATATATAATGAAAGTAATCCTTTTGTTGATAAAATTTGCTTTGTCCAACGTTTTGTGGATGATTGCTTTATGATATGGGGTGGTACATTGGATGAGTTAAATGAATTTTTGACTTTTTTGAATTCAACTACGAGTTTTTTAAAATTTAAAATGGAAACATCTGCTAACACTATAGTTTTTTTAGATGTTAGGTTACAGATGCATGAAGGTGTTCTACATACTAGTTTACATAGGAAAGATGTTTATTCTGGTAGATACACCCATTTTGGTAGCATGCATGCACCGCATATATTTAAAGGCATTGTTAAGTCTCAGTTTAGTAGAGTAAGCAGGTTAAACACTGATGACACTGTTTTCTCCTGGCAATTGGAGGATATGATAAAAGATTTTATATCTAGTGGATATGATGAGCATCTTCTATCTGGTTTGAAACATAATGTGATGATAGAGAGACATGCCTGAAACCGACATTTTTAGAAGGTTTGGCTGGTACAAGTAATGACTATGTAAGGAATAAATCTGAGACAGCCATTAGATATGTTACTTCATTTAATGTAAAGTCAGGTTCTATCAAACAAATTATATTTAATAATTGGGCCATTCTTATGGCCTCTGATGAGTTGAAGGCTATCTTGGGTGATAAACCACGCTTTGCATATAGAAATATAAAGACACTTAAGAGCATGTTATGTTACAAGGATTTTAGTAGATCTATGCATGTACCCTTTTCAGTGAACTATGGCACTTTTAAGTGTTTTAATTTTATGTGTTGTGCTGATATTATTAGTAATGATAGTGATACTTTTATACATCCCACTCATGGTAATGTTTTTAAGTTTAAAGTATCAGCCACTTATATTACATCTTCTGTGGTCTATGTGGCTACATGTGTCTCCTGTCCTTCGTTTTACGTGGGTAAGACTACCCGTAAATTGAAGGAGCATATTACTGAACATAAATCGGAGATTAGGAGATGCTATGATAAGAATGCCTTATATAAACATATATCTATTTTTGGTAATGAACATAAATTTAAGTTTAGGGTGATTGATATTGTATATCCTACATTAAGGGGTGGTGATATCAATAACCATTTAGAGACTAAGGAATATGAATGGATATTGAGACTTGCTGCTGATTCACCACCAGGTTTGAACAGTATGGTTAGCCTTAAACCGATACTAGTTAAACTACAAAATATCAAATTGTGATGTAATCGTTCATGAAATATGTATGTTATATAGGATAGACTCTTATGCTCTAAAGTTTTATAATATGTTTACATTTTGTGTTTTATATTTTGTATTTTATTTTGTTTTTTGTGGTCACATGATTTCTTTTGGCTGCTGATCATGTGACTGATGACCTGTATTTAAAGTGTGAAATGTTTGATGCTATGTTTTAGTATTGAAGAAGGGTTCTGCCCGAAAGCTTTGCTTTATAAAGTGGTTTTCTCTACCAAGTTTTTGTGTTGTATCATAGACAAGTTTACCAGCTTAAACATTAACCCCTATGTCACGAGATGGGTGGCCAACTGGCTCACGGATAGAACACACATGCTCAGAGTTGCAGGTGCCATGTCCAACTCTAAACCAGTCACAAGTGGCATCCCACAGGTCTAAGTCCTGGGACCCCTCCTGTTCAGTATATACTTCTCTGAGGTACAGGCAAGCATGGGAGGACTATGGTTGACCAAGTTCCTAGATGACTGTAAACTGGGGGCCATAATCGACTCTCTGGCTGACACAGACATCCTCCAGAAGGGTCTTACAGAGACAGATACCTGGTATCAAAACCATGTGTGTGTGTGTGTGTGTGTGTGTGTGTGTGTGTGTGTGTGTGTGTGTGTGTGTGTGTGTGTCTCCCTGGGGAGGATCAACCTTTTTGGAGACTACTCAAACACCTTAAAAGTTGTATACTCATCTTTGTCAAGTCCGATGATGTCACCATCCTACAAATATACCTGTGGAAAAGTAAGATCCCAGTAATGTGTATAGTGCATCGTGCAAATGTGTACTACTGCTGCAAAATCATAATGTAGTTAGGTAGGGGTTTGAATCCTGCATTTGCCACCTGTGTGTGTATGTCTCCCTAGGGGGGAGCAGCCTTTTTGGAGACTACTCAAACACCTTAAAAGTGGTATACTCATCTTTGTCAAGTCCGATGATGTCACCATCCTACAAATATACTGTGGAAAGGTGAAATCCCAGTCATGTGTATAGTGTGTCATGTAAATGCATACTGTTGTGTCATAATGTAGTTAAGTAGGGGTTTGAATCCTGCATTTGCCACCCGTGTGTGTATGTCTCCCTAGGGGGAAGCAACCTTTTTGGAGACTACTCAAACACCTTAAAAGTGGTATACTCATCTTTGTCAAGTCCGATGATGTCACCATCCTACAAATATACCTGTGGAAAGGTGAAATCCCAATAATGTGTATAGCGCATCGTCAATACATATTGCTGTAGTATCATAATGTAGTTAGGAAAGAGTTTGAATCTCGCACTTGCTGACTGTGTGTCTGTGCTCCAGAGGTGTGATACTGTTGGCCAATGTGGAGTGGGTTTTGATTTTTCTAGTGTATGACATATCACAATGACAACTGCATGTGCATTACACATGTAAGGTAGCTGTGGGGCAAATCCACATACATACATGTGACCTCAAGTATTTCATAGGTGGGTACTCTGCTTTCTCCATGAATGCATGTGTTATCTTTGCCAGAGTGTGCTGGCACTTTCCAGAACTTAGGTCACTTCTGTATGCTTGTGACAAGCTTAGCCACTGCAGTGATCCCTGGGCTACGGCTTCCATTTCACATCCACTCATCATGGTTTCTATTGAAGAGTGTGAGTGAGAGTTTATGCTTGAGGTATATTTGAAACCTGTTCCAAAGCAAGTAAAGTCTGGCAAAGATGACTAATCATTATAGATGTGCAACAACCTCTGTGGATCTGCATGCAAACCCTTTATTGCTTATATGCTCCACAGAGGGATTTCCAAAACCCTTTGGTAATGTGATTATCAAAGGAGAGATGACTTAATACATGGCTCTATGTATACATTAGTACCTGTTCCACATTTTGGGGGCTACTACCTATGTGGTACTCTGGAGATACTTTGTTTTCTAAAAGTGGATAACTATGCTTTCTTAGGCTTATAGCTTTACAGCATGAGTTTGACACCAGGTATCTTTCTGTATGATACCGTTTTGGAGGATGTGTGTGAAATCTGGAGAATAAAGTATAGCTCACAGTATGCATTTTCATCAAACGTGGGCAGACATATCCCTACTGTGTTTGCTTGTACCTAAGAAAGCTATATGCCAAACAGGAGTGGTCCCAAGACTGAGTGCAGGTGAATACCACTTGTTATTGGCATAGAATAGTACATGGAGGCTGCAAATGTTACTGTGTGTCCTACATCTGTGCGTCAGTTGTCAAGCCATCATCTAACAATTGTTTATGGTCAGTGTGTTGAGGTTACGTCTAATATCAGTATGTGGAATGGGTATGATTTGCTGATGAGCTATAGCTTGGCTGTGTTGACCTCCCCTCCCCTCCCTCACCTATAGCCTTGTTGACTGGCTTGAAGTCTACTAGGTGTAGGAGCCATGATCTGGTCTTTAGAGAACCTAAGTTGGTATGGTGCAGTGTTTGCAGGTTCATAATGTCTGTGTTAATGAGTTCCATAATGCTGTGCTCCATGGCCTTCCAGATAACATTGGTCTGGCTTATAGGGTGAGAGTTTCCAGGACCTGTTGTAGTTCTACCCTTAATCAATTTATGTTAACATTTGCACTGGGTGTGACGAGGGTGGACAGGTTTAAGAATAAGTAAATTAGAGGGTCAGGCCAGGTTTGAAGGTTAGTAGACCATGCCAGATAGGCAGGATTAAGTTGGCTTGTACATGTGCTGAGGAGGGATGCAGAGTATATTGTGAAATAGATGCTAAGGATGAAGCTGCCAGGTAACAGGAAAAGAGGAATGCCTAAGATGAGGTTTATGGCTGTGGTGAGAGAGGACATGCAGGTGGATGGTGTGATAGCACAAGATGCAGAGGCCAGAAAGAAAGTATGTACTGTGGCGACCCCTAATGGGAGCATCCAAAAGGAGAAGAAGAAGAAGAAGACATTGTAGCTCAACCCTTGTGGACTGTGACCACCATTACCATGTGTCATGCCACAAGTATGTAACCTGTATAGAGGCTGCAGCTGGACAGAGCGTTTAGGTGAGTGGTGACTTCATATGTCAGCTTGTGTATGACACAGTCAGGGACACTGTCCAGTACCATTGCCACTATGGTGTGTACTTTGTTAAAGAGATGTTTTAACTAGAATGTCGGTGAATCATCAGGTTTTGCATTCTTCAGGTCTGGAAATGTGGCCCTTGTGTAATGACAGGGTGGTGAAATCCGCATTCAAACTGTCTGACAAGGAATTGGTAATGTCAGTCAGATAAGTGTACTTTGTGACCATTTACATTAACTGTGACCCGATCTGAGATTTCACTTGTAGATTATGAACAACACTGAAGAAAGCTTTAGTGTTGTCTTTGGAATCCTTGCCATTTTATATTTTGAAGCTTGCCTTGTATGTTTATTGAGGGATTGTATTTTCCCAATGATACTGACCAGAGAGGTTATCCCTTCTTGGTATGTAACTCTTTTGGTACAACTTCAAACCTTCTATTATATATTTAGTTCATGGCAGGGGTCCATTAGACTAATGCACTTTTACTGTATAAGTGAGAATTTCTTGTGTTTGTGATAGCATGGTCCATGCAACCCTGTAGGTGAACAGTGTGCATTAATAAAGGATTATGCAGCTGGGACAGTGTTAACCTTAGTAATGCAAACCGATGACAGATAGCAACAACAGCATCTCCCACAGCACAGTGTCAACCCGTGTCATACATACATGTGTACTCAAGTTCCAAAATGTGTGTAGTACAATGCATACTGGCCACTAATAGAAAGTATGGAGTGTTAATACTGTCCAATACAGGGCATGTCACCCTGCCCATGTGTCCAATATGCACGTACATGCAGACAGTGCACCTCCACCATGTTCACAAATGTACACCTGCAGACCTGTGCTGCACACACCCCACACTTACTCTCCGCTGTATAATGCATGCTGACACAACTACACACATCAGCCAAGTGGCACATGGGCAAACAAAACACAACTGGAATAAACACTGGTGGAAACAATACAAGATTGCTAATTACAGGTTTAATGCATCATGCCTGCTCAGCTACACCTTCAAGGATATCATTACACTTTACTGCTGACAACATGCTACACATTCAACCATTGCTATACTTTATTAAAGTCACCCTGTGCATCAGCACCATGTTAGCCTGTTCCTGCATCAATGTTACAGATGACAGGAGGTGGCACAGGTTTCATCATATGCACAGGGTGTGTTGATGGTTTGCCAGAGGCCTACACTGAGCCATACAATCATCATGTGTGTGTGAGTGTGTGCGTGAGGGCCATGAGTACTGTTATGGGCCAATGTTGATGTAATGTGTGCGGGTATGAGTTTGCCCTAGGTTTCTGGTTTATGTCTGTGTGTGTCTGCAGGCACACAGTTCCACCATGTGGCTGCCATATACAGGGATTTGTGAGACAGCTACAGACTGTACCTGGCAGGCTTTACAGATCACCATCTCTGGCTATGGATACGGAACCTGTGCCTGGCAGGGGTGCTACAGACAGTATCAGGTACTAATCCAGACTGGGTAATATCCAAAGAGGTTGACATATGTCCACTGGATACAGGTCCCTGCTGGGACTGGCCAGAGCCACGTGCACATGGTCTTCTAGGACGGTCTATGGGCAGCTCCCCCAACATTGCTGGGGCTGGTGCTGGTACTGGCACTACGGGAGCGGCTGTGACTTACTGGATGTCCACGGCGACCTCCAGATACTGATGTTGCTGGCATACTTCCATGTCGACGTCTCAACCGTCCCTCACTGTTCTGACACATGGACATGAGATTGTGGAGGACATCCAATGTCTCACCCCAACATCTATCAATGACCTCAGTGTAATTACGTATGGCACCTGCTAGATCATGGATACTGTCATTTACAGAGGTGTTATGAGCCCTCTGTGCCCTTAGTCCCTGTCTGGTGTACTGCTCCATTCGTGTCTGTGCCTCCATGACAGCCTGGAACATGTGTTTGGTAGAAAGAGGTGTGGCATGTCTTCCAGGGGCATGATGACCAGCAGTGCTCTGAAGAGAACCCCTGGGCATCTGCCTATGTGGTACCATTCCAGACATCTGGCTATGGCTGCTGTGTCCTGATACATGTGCCATAGTTACCACACTGTCCTGGCCAGTGCCAACCGTACACTGTCCCTCAGCTAAGGGCAATGGTAATGATGGATGTACAGGCAGTATGACTGTGTGCATGGATGGGATGGAGACTTGTGTACTGTCAATTGGTGGCCCAACAACAGACCCTGACAAACCTGCCTGTGCCTCAACACACCTATCCTCATGATCACTGTCTGTCTCAGTGACATCAGGTTCCCTGCTGAACTGAACCAGCCTCACCTCAGCACCTATGAGAGGAAAACAGGAAACACACTTTAAGACACACACACACACACACACACACACACACATATAATATATATATATATATATATATATATATATATATATATATATATGTATATATGTATTTAAACACACACACATATGTATATATATATATATATATATATATATATATATATATATATATATATATATATATATATATATATATATATATATATATATATATATATATATATATATATATATTTAAAATAAAATAACTTGTGCGTCCATTGATTTGTGTGTTGATGAAAAGTTAGGTTCTCATACACACACACACAAACATATATATATTTATTAAATAACCGACAGCTTGCGAGACTAACAAGATAAGCTATAACAAAATAACTTAAAACACCCTGACCATGAGAAATGAACCTCGAACTATAAAACAAAAAAATAAAACGTAGGATGAACTAGTGTTTTAGCTCTTTCATCTTTTATTGATGGATACGACTTCTTCAGAAACAAATACATAAATGCAGTGTAATCAGTTGTACAGGCTTGATATTCTGTAATTCAAAAAAATACTAACCTATCATAAAGAGATAGAATATCAAAGGGCCAATCATAAGACTCAGCAATAAAATAACCCAATTCATAAAAAATGCTGTGATTACCAAGAGATGTCAGCATTAAAAGGTACATTATCATAGTGACTTAATTAACTAATTAAATTAAATTAAATAATTAAATAAAGGACAATACTAATTTAAGATATTCAGAAATAACAGTATAGGGAAAATCACTGAAACCAAAGTAAGCACTAGAGCTGAAATCCAATATTTAAACTGCCAAAGCAACCCAGGAAATCTCTAGAAGTCCAAAACTCAGTATGTCATTCATCTAGCAAAACCCCTGTTCCCCTAGAGTAGTCTTGCAACCAAACAAAACAAAACCACTCTGTTTTTAATGTAGCCAACGCAGCGCACATTTAATATTAATATGTTCATTGAGACCAGGTGCTGAGTCAGCTCCCAGCAGGAGCTGCCATTTATGTTCCTTCATTTCCAGCAGCGCGTTGCAGTTACCAAAAAATAAATCCAGCTTTTCCAAAACCAAGAACTGAAACCCAGAGAAATTCATGCATTTGCTTCTATGCTTTCCTAGTGCATTAGTGCTATCCTTTTTGCAGATAGCTGCCAGGTGTTCCTTAGATCTGTCAGAGAGTTTTCTGCTAGTTTTACTAATGTAGAACTGGTTACATCTTTTGCATATAGCTGCATATACCACCCACTCCGTGTGGCAGTACATATGCTGCGTAAAAATAACTTTGTAGTTGCAATGTGGGAAGGTGTAAAAACTGCAGCTTAAAATGTGTTGGCAAACTACACAGTGGCCACAAGTAAACATGCCTGGGGGTCCTTGTGTTAGATCCTGGTTTCCTATTAGAAAAGGCAAGCCCCTGTTTTCGAAACTTGCTCTTAATGGAGAGGATGTTTTTGTAGGAGAAGGTAGGTTGTTTACCTAAAATAGATTTTAGATCATCCTGGCTGGAAAAAATGTTCCAGTTCTTAATGATGATTTCCCACATTGCCTGCATGTCCCTACTGATTGGTAATGGAAAACTGCCCACATATATATATGTTTGTGTGTGTATGAGAACCTAACTTTTCATCGACACACAAATCAACATTCGCACAAATCTGAACTACTAAAACACAGATCCACAAACTATTGAAAAAAAATCACACAAAAAGGACTTACATCCTCTGCACATCTATATACCAATTCTGTGATGACATTATAATGAAGGAAAAGGCATATTCCCCATTCCACAGTCTACTGCAATCTCACAGTAGCAAAGGCAGTATATTTAATTCAGATGATGTTTGATCATCAATACCAGATCTGCCATCTGCTGAAGACTTCATTAGTTGACAAAGGATTCTGCACCCATACACACATATATACATATATCTATCTATATATATATATATATATATATATATATATATATATATATATATATATATATATATACACATATATATATATGCATACATACATACACAGGGTCTATATTATATCAGCGAATGATATATAATCGACCCCAAAAAAATGAAAACACAAAATTCCAAACAAATGGTCCACAACCCCCCCACACAAAATAAAGTGTGGGGGCATCTATATTATATCAGCAAATGCTTAAAAGAGCGAATGCTGTATAATCAACCCAAAAAAACTCAAACACAAAATTCCAAACAAATGGTCCGCAAAAAAAAAAAAAAACTCAAACACAAAATAAAGTGGAGGGTTTCACCCCCCCATGCACCTCAATATGGGGGGGAGGGCTGTACCCCCTATACCCCCTACTTAATTATACCAACTTCGAGATCGCACCATAGTGGAGGAAACGGCGAAGTCGCAAAAACAGCCCAGCAATTTTTTTTCCCTGGGAAAAAAATTGCTTTTTGCTGTCTCGACATTTAGCTGCCGATTAAACAGCTTTTGCTATATTAAGCATTCACAGAATCTGAAGTTTCCATGACTTACCTGTTCTTGTTACTGCAGCCATGGTGAAAATATGCATGATGTATTACAGAAGACAATTCATGATTCAAAGCTGCTCATTGTTATGACACCCAGCCAAGCTTCAACTAACAGTCAACATCCATCTTTAACAGGGACTCACCACTGACACTGTTTATGTTCTGCAGATCCCCATCATGTGGTTAGGAAAGGCCGTCATCATTTTCTTGCAAGAGGTCAGTTTTTTCACATGTAGTGCACATGGTGGGAGGTTATAAGTCTGTTAGAAGCCATTATTACTAAATCTCAGGGATAAAGCCTTGAGGACCAAATCTCTGTCATGAAGCATTGATGAATATATCTTCACATAGGCTAAAACCTGTCTCTGTTTTTGGTACAATCTGTATTACTTCTTTTTTCAAACACTGTTATTGAATTATCACCTGTGACATAGGCAAATTTACATTCAAATAAAAGTAATCAAACTATATTAACATAAACATACTGATCTCAGATTTTGAATAAGTGCCCTTTAAGTGTATCACACTGGTATTCAATATGTATCTGGTGTAGTACACCTGTGATACATGATATGGGATTATTTTCATATGTTCTAAAG
Organism: Protopterus annectens; assembly: GCF_019279795.1. Taxonomy (NCBI): domain Eukaryota; kingdom Metazoa; phylum Chordata; order Ceratodontiformes; family Protopteridae; genus Protopterus; species Protopterus annectens. The sequence goes on from NC_056735.1 coordinate 1,504,392,297, forward strand.
GGACTTTAGCTTCATCTGCTGATCCAGCCATCCTTATATATATTCATTATATATCTTGTTCAATATAATTTTCTCACACATTCTAACCAATGAATGTACTTTTTATTGTAATTTTCTCCTCATTTAATGATATTTATTTCATTTGATGTCTTAAGTGAGAATAATCTATAATCAGTATATTCTTTTGTATAAAACCTTGATATATAATCTCATCAAATCTCTTTTCCACAGAAATTCCTAATATAATTAGGTCATCATCTATATCACTGATTATTCCCAAAACCTTTCTTTTTATTTTTCCATTACCTGTAGGTTCTAAAAGAAGTTTTCTCTTCCTCCCTTATTTTTTTTCACATTACTATTCCTTTGTCCTGAGGGGGATACATCCTCATTTAACTGTACATATGTCATATATTCAACAGTTCCTAAGGGATCCATATTAATTGTGATGCCCCTGCACTAGCCCAGTAATCAAGGGGCCTCAATCCTCACCACTAACACCAGTGAGGGACGTGCAAATTGGGAGGATGACAAGTACACACACAGTAAAGTGCAATTTCCCTTAAGAGCACACAGAGATCACAGTCAATCTGGGGCTGGTTTCTTCCTCTCTCTCCAGATCCTCAATAAGAATCCTCACTGGCACAGGTATAGGGTTAAGTTCTCAGCTGAGTGGTCAAGCCAAAACCTCCAGCACCCTCTTTGTCCAGCCAGTGCTTTGTGTCCCTGCCCAAGTAGCTGACACACACACACACTTTGAGATTTGATTTATATACAAACAAACAAACACTTCTGGGGAAGGCTGGCACATGTTTACTAGCTATGACACCTTCTGCCCAGACTATAAGGTAGTACCAGCTGCAACCAACCACTCTTTATCAACTATCCCTTTATCCTCATCCCACCCCCACCTGAAATAAAAAAGACCACAGTAAAGAACTTCTCAAAAGCTGACTTCACACTTCTAAAGACTAGTGTGGTCTCCTTTAAGGCCCCCGAGCCGGCGGAAAACAGTACTCTAGCCGCTGAATCACTTACAAATGCCTTCTACCAGCACCTGCAGGACTGCATGGATAAGGCAATCCCAAGCAAAACAAAGACTCTTTGTACCAAAGGCAAGCGTCCAGTCTGGTGGACCCCAGCCATAAACAAACTCTACAACAAAAGGAGGAAGCTACTACAAGATAGAGCAAAATCCTTAAAAGGTAAGACACCCTTGATCACTATAAGTAAAAAACTAAGAGCTCTCATAAAATCATCCAAAGCAAATTTCGAGAGAAAAATAGCTAAAGACTCAAAAGACAATCATAAGGCCTTCTTTAGCTATGTTAGAAACCTAGGAGGAAACTCCCAGATATGCTCAGAACTAGTTCAAAATGATGTGAAGATTACTGATCCTACAGACATTGCCAACATACTGGCTGACAGGTTCAGTGCAAACTTCTCCCCTCCCCAAAGAAGAGCTATCTATACCAAACGATTGCAACCCCCAAACATCTCCAGCCCAAGTGAGAACTGCTCTCTCCAAAGCAAAAAGCACAGCATCCATGGGACCTGATGGTGTCCCCGGCTGTGTGCTCCACGAACTCAATGAGGAATTAAACCCACAGCTAGGACAGCTGTTTAATCAAAGTCTTACCTCTGGATACGTACCCAGGGAGTGGCACACTGCAACTGTGGTCCCACTTCACAAAGGCGGTGCCTCCACTGACCCTGGAAATTACCGGACCATTAGCTTGACAAGCCTTATCTGCAAAGCCATGGAGAGGATCATAATGGACCTCATAAATAAAGACATAGGGAATTTGCAGACTTTGGATCCAACCCAGTTTGGCTTTGTCAAAGGCAGATCATGCCTTTTAAACTTGGTTGACTTTTTCGAAACAGTCACCAAAGCCATTGATGAGGGAAAGGCAGTCCATACAGCCTACCTTGATCTGGCTAAGGCCTTCGATACAATACCCCACTCAGGTATCATTGAAAAACTCATCAGCTTAAATGTTAACCCATATATCACAAGATGGGTTGCAAACTGGCTGAGTGACAGAACCCACAGGGTCAGAGTTGCTGGCGCCATGTCAGACTCAAAGCCTGTCACAAGTGGTGTCCCACAGGGCTCAGTCCTAGGCCCACTCTTGTTTGGCATCTACTTTTCCGAAGTACAAGCAAACACAGGAGGGTTATGGCTGACAAAGTTTGCAGATGACTGCAAACTGGGTGCCATAGTAGAAAACACATCTGACACAGATATCCTTCAGAAGGGTCTCACAGAAACGGATAACTGGTGCCAGAGCCACGGCCTAAAGTTAAATGCCAAAAAATGCATAGTCATACCCTTCGGGAAAAACAAGGTTACCCCTAGCTACCAAATAGGTGGCAATCCACTGTGCACAGAAGAAGTTATCAGGGACCTGGGGACCCAGGTTGACAGTAGTCTGTCATTCGACACCCATGTAGCTAAAGTAGTTAGGAAGTCCTTCTACATTGCCCACCTTATCATGAAGGGATTCTCATCTAGATCAAGGGAGGTCATAGTCTCCCTTTACTCATCACTCATCAGACCAATGATTGAGTACAATGCCCCATTCGGAATGTATCTGACCCGACACTTGCAGCAGCTGGAGAGGCCACAAAAGTTCCTCACCAAAAGGATAAAGGGTCTCAAAAATCTGTCCTATGCTGCCCGACTGAAAGAACTCCAGCTCTATTCAGTCGCCACCGCTTGCTCAGAGGTGACCTTTGCCTAACATACAAGGCCATGTCAAACCCAGATTTGATGAATATGCTTCACCTCAAAAATCTAGATCCATCAGAGCCACAAGGCGGGAGACTTAAACCTCGACACGGCTATTAATAGGACGTGCTGGAGGGATAGATTCATCACCCAAAGACTCCCTATGCTGTGGAACAAAATCCCGGTACATGTGAGGCAGAGCACCTCGCTGGCCTTGTTCAAGAGAAATCTTGACCAATGGATGGGAGATCGCAGATATACCCCAGGGATTACCTCAGTGTCACTGCTCGACAGAGGCACAGCAAAATAAGGGGTATAGTTCCCCATACTAAAATGGTGGCGTAAGCCACAAAACGATGGGCTAGGCTTGTAAATGCCCTCGGGCAGATAGCCTAGTATGAACCTATGAACCTATGAACCTATTATAAGGCCCTTCCCAAAAGGGTGATCAATGCTACTGTGTAATGTTACTATTATCCAAATGGAAAGTGTGACCAAAACTTTTAAGGTTATTTAGGAGTGGCCTATACAGTGTGACCAAATACATATGCAAGTACACTAAGAGCTTAAATATATCTAAATAAACCAGCCAAGATTAAAAAGTTTAAATATATTTAATAATAAATAATGAAAGCACAAGACAATACTCAATAACTCAACACAGTGACAACAGAGTTCAGAATCACAGGAAATATTTTAAAACAACATTGCAGGACAGTCTCAAATAAATACAGAAAACATCTAAACTAATATTTACTGTATTCCTATCTATATCTAAGAGAAATCACTGTAATCTAGTACTTATTATTAGCAAGGCAGAAGTGCTGGTGAGAGAATGTTTCTAGGTCCACAGACAAATACAAAATGTGCAGACATTTTCTGAGAGATAGTTCTTAAATTAATAATACACATTACTGCTGGGTTAGCTGGATGCCATCACTATTTGACACCTCTGTGTCAAAAATACTTATCTCTTAGAAGTTTTGCCTGGAACTGGAAGTCGTAAAACAGTTACAAACTTTTACCTTTGAAACCTGTAATTATTTCTGTTTCCAGACGATAGAAAGAATTTCTAGCTGCAGACACTCTGTCTCCTAGCTAAGATAAACACCATTATAAACAATTCACTTATTTTCTTAGAGTTTGCAAGTTAACTATGTTCTGTTACAACAGAGTACACTGTGGTTACATTCTTGAAGCTCAGCACATAACATACAGTTTGATATATACATAACATATGGTTTTCGTACATTTGTAAGACAAGCATGCAAACCATATTACTATTCACAATGACAGAATTATTTACAAAATTCCAGCTAGCTGGGCTGGCAGCCTTCACAGTAATGTCATTATAAATTTCTCCTTCCTGGATGTTTATTTTAAACCCATTTAAAATTATAAATTCAGAAAAATACATTCCCGAATTTTCCTATTGTTCTGTGAACTAATGAAGTCATTCTCCCTATTTTTTAAAATGTTATCACCTGTTGCACCAAGTTCATGTAATGGTTTTAAAGTAATTTGACCCATGTCTGTATTATCCATTTGAATTATACTAGGGTTTCCTTTCTTCACATTGACATCAATTCATTCCATTATACATTGGTTTATGCTTGATGTTACACCATTCTCTATATTACCATTGTGTGTTGCAAGACAATGTTATTTCTGCCTTAAATTGAAATCTGAAGTCGATAATAATGTGTCCTTACAAAAGTGGTACTTGCTTTTATCATTTTTATTTTTTTCTTTCATTTATCGTGTTACAGCTTTCTTTGATTTACCATATGCTACTGATTTCTTTGTTTCCTGTTTATAATTGTGATCAAGTCCAATTAATACATAAGAATATCTTTCAAAGGTGTAATTACAACCCCCTTCATTTTCCTTCTGTTCCTTTGTTGGCATGTTTTTCATGCTGATGTCCTCAAGTGAGTAAACTTGCATTTCAGCATCCATCTTTTCAGTATTTAAATTGCTAGTATCTTCCTGCCTTTCCTTCACAACCCTTACATCTTCTAGCCAGTCTCTAAAACACTATTTAATGATGTCTGATGCTGTTTTATATTGACATGACCACGTGTCAGATGTGTAATTCACCTTAATTTTTAGTATATCCCAAAAAGAGTTTGATGCAATACAGAAATTGTAATCACTCCCTAATGTATTTATCCCAACCTTAAAATATTTTGATATGGGTTACACATACTTAAAAGCACTGAGTTATTAAATCTAGCAAAGCATAATCATATAATGGATGCATTGTTTTAAAATTACAATGTATTTACTTGTATAAAACAATAAAACTAATTTAAAAGTTAAAACTACACATTCCTATAATCAAGCCTGCAATACTCAACACTCATATATACAAGCACCATAACATGCACACGGTTTACTATCATAAATTCGAAAATCAGAACAAAACGTGTCTGCATTTTCGAATTTATACATCGGAAATGAACATTTCCGAATTTTCTTAAAGTCAAAAACAGCTGTGTATTGTCAAAAATGTCGCTCGCGATACACAGCACTCCCACTCGTCCCGTAACTACCTACCTAACCAGCCTAAACACACAGTTATGCAGGGGGGCAAGCCCCCCTGCACCCCCCCTGTGGGGGGCTGCACCCTCCACACACCCCCAACTTAATATTCCAACTCCGAGATCGCACTACAGTGAGGAAAGGGATGTATTTCCCTAACCGCACTGTACCGCGATCCCCTCACATGAGAGAGTGTTAGAATTGCGAATGCACAGTCCATTCACAATGGTAACATTCGCTCACATCACCTGCCGAAATATGAAGTATTTGAACATCTGTTGTTCGAATACTTCATAGCCGTGCAAGTGCATGTCGGCATTGTGATAGTAAACCCATGCACACAAAGTCACAGTCCTGAATTTAAATAGTGAAGAAACTTTTAAAGTTCCCCCCTTACTCAGTTACTCTTTTTCCTACAGACAGTCACAAAAAACAAAGAACAGATGTAAAATCTTACAATTGTGAGTATTATAAATAAGTAAACTACAATAATTAAAAAAAAAACACAGTCCATTTCTGTAGTCAAAACTTTTACCTCAAACTGGCAATCATACTACCTAGCAATAGAAACACAGTTGCAAGTGTGATGCCCTTGCACTGGGCCAGTAATCAAGGAGCCTCACTCCTCACCACTAGCACCAGTGAGGGATGTACACATTGGCAGGGTGACACGTACATACACAATAAAGTACAAAGAGCACAGAGAGATCACAGTCAGTCTAGGGGATGGTTTCTCCATCCTTCTCCAGCTCCCCAATAAGACTCCCTACTGACACAGTTATAGGTTTAAGATCTCAGCTGAAGGGTCAAACCAAGACCTCTAGCACTCTCTATGTCCAACCAGTGCTTAGTGTCCCTGCCCAGGTAGCTGACACACACATTTTGAGATTTGATTTATATACAAACACACACACACACACACTTGGGGAAGGCTGGCACAGGTTTACTAGCAATGCCCCCTTCTGCTGCCACCAACCCCTACTTATCAGCTACTATAAAGACCCTTACAAAGGGTGACCAATCCTACTGTGTAATGTTATAATCTAAATAGTGTGTGACCAAAACTAAGGCTATTTAGGAGTGGCCTGTACAGTGTCACCAAATACATATGCAAGTATGCTAAGAGCTTAAATATGTCTCACAAATATCAGCCACAAAGATATGTTTATATATATTTAATAATAAATAATAAAATAAGACAATACTCAAACAACACAGTAATTGCAGAGTTCAGAATCAGAGGAAATGTTAAGTATTTTAAAACAACATTGCAGGACAGTCTCAAATGAATAGAGAAAACATCTAAACTAATCTTTATTATATTTCTCTCCATCTCTAAAATAAATGCTATTCCTAAATCTTACTTACAGAGCAACACACAGGCAGAAGTGCTGAATGGATGTTTCTAGGTCCAAGACAAGATACAAAATGCACAGTCTTTCCCTGACAGAGTTCCTAAATTGCTATCAAACATTACTGCTGGGTCATATTGGATGACATCACTCTTTGTCACTTGCTTTCAGTTCCCAGGCTAACAGATACCAAGAGAATTTTACCATCTCTGTGTGAGAAGTACATATCTCTCAAATGTGCAGCTGCTAGGAAGCAATAGAACATTTTACATGTTAAATCTAGTAATTAAAATTACTTTCAAGACAGTAGAAAGATATCTACCTATAGACACTGTGTCTGCTTGCTGCATTGGAACTGAGAGATAACACAACCATAAAACATTTTGATTCCAACTTATTTTCTTGAAGTTTTGCAAGTTAACTCTGTATGTTCCAGATTCTACTATAAAAACATACATGTTTACAGGTATATAGTTTATATGCATTTCTGTTCTTTTCCAGTAGGGTACACTGTGGTTACATTCTTGAAGCTCAGTACATAACATACAGTTCTATATAAATCATAGCAATATTCACAAATGACATATAATTATTTACAAAATTCCAGCTAACTCGGTTGGTAGCATCACAGCAAGTTTAAATAGGGTGAAGCCTTTACAGCTGCACACGGATTCACTTAGTTAGTCTTGTTTGCCAACAGGTAAGTCCTGAAATGAAAGGCAAAATCTTACAATCACAAGTGTTCAGAGCAGAGAACTGCTCTGAAAACCTTTAAAAACAAACGCAACCCCCTTCTGCAGCCAAAATATTTACCTCAGGTAGCTAGCCATACTACCAATCATCATCAAGAAAAGGTATTACAAAGAACAGTACTGCTCACAATTTTGAGTATTACTAAGGAAAAAGCCTTCCAGACTTACTCCCTTCATTCAGCTGCTCCTTTTCCTACAGGCAAGCTCTGAAACCGAATGGGAGAAGCAAAGTCTAGCAATCATGAGTAAAATAAAGTATCAAACTGCTTTGAAAAACACATTCCCTCTGTGAGCCAACATTTTTATGTCAGGCTGGCAGTTATACTACCAAGCAACAGAAAGAAAATGCATTGCTCACAGATACAAATTTAAATGGGGAGAAACCCGTTACAGATACCCCTGTAAGCCAGTGGCTTATGGATTGTCATAGCTGTGTATAAATTAGTCTTTTTATGATTTTATCTAAAGGGGGTGAATGGATATTGGATGAAATTGTGAGAGTCTGTGATTTAATCAGGCTATATTGATTGTTGCAGATGATATTGTAAATTGTGATTTAGTCAGTAATTAAAGGAATAAACCCCAACTGTTCACTGGAAGATCTGACAGTAAACTAAAACTCATACTTCTTCTTCTTATGGCTTTTCCAAGTTAGGGGTTACCACAGCAGATCACCTGTCCGCTCATGATTGGCAGTGGAGTTTTACGGTGTTGAGTTGCCAGCCCTGCACCCAACCTTCCACAGAAGGCACATACACTCACGCATGTCTAGGGCCAATTTAGAGTGTCCAATCTACCTACAGCATGTCTTTGGGATGTGGGAGGAAACCGGAACACCTGGAGGAAACCCTTGCAACTACAGGGAGGATATGCAGAATCCACACAGAAGGCATCCCAGCTGAGGATTGAATGGGAGAACCTCTTGCTGTGAGGCAGCAACACTAACCGCTGCACCACTGTGGCCACCCAAACTAAAACTTATATACTAAGGCCACATAATGTGAAGGCAGAATTCACTAGAGAAGGCATTTATTCCGGGAGAGATCAATGGTAAAAGTAGAAGAGGGCAGCAGTGGCTAATGCAGATTGACAGCATTACTGACATAGTGAATATGAATTTGCAAGAACATAAAGAAGCAGCTGTTGAGAGGCAGATCTTGTGTGCTGAAGTCCTTTAGGTCATGCAATGATAGTCTCAAAAGTCTAAACAACCCCATTAGTTCTGATCGCATAAGTTCTGTTTTGTAGTCAGTTAGCAATCAAGTGAGCTACAGAGGTGATTGGTATCAGTTGGATTAACTTACTTATGATGTCAGAGTGGGAAATTGTATCAAGGGCTTGGCTAAGTCCAGATAAGCAGAGTAGATCAGAAGTCCTTCATTTAGGCTTTTATGACCTTTTTCAAAGAAGCTGATAAAAATGAAGAAGGCATGACCTATTGCTGACAAAGGTGACGTGAGCATCTGAAATTTTCATATCTTGCATGTCTTTGTTAATTAGTTTTAAATAGTTTGGTCCATGGCTTTATAGATAAGGCTAGTCAGACTGATGGGCCGATAGATATCTGATTCTGTGAGATACTGCCCTTATGAAGAGAGAGATAATGGTGGTATTTCTGTATTATTCAGGAATGTTTCTGTTGAGAGGTTTTGAAGATATTTAGGAGATGTTTAGCTAAGTGCTGCTAACTGCTTACCGGTAAACAGCTGAGTATGCTGTATGACCTCCTGTGGATGTTATTTTTGTTTTTCAAAAGGTGGCTGAAACTTGGTCAATATTGATGATGGGGGTTTTGGCCTGAGCTGGTTTTGGAGGGGCAAGGATATGTGAGATGGAGTAAAACTGCAGATGAATCTATTTACCAAATAGTTAGCACAGTATATGCTATTAAACATGGCCTTATACCTGTCTTTAGTATTGCTGGCTACCCTGTGCTTGTAAGCAGCCTTTGTGCGTAGGTTCATAGGTTCATAGGTAGGTACTAGGCTATTGGCCCAAGGGCCTACGTAAGCCTAGCCAGCGAGGTACCATAGCTTACACCACCCAAGAAAGTTATTTTCCTGTGCCACTGTCCAGCAGAGACACAGAAGTGATCCGCAGGGTGTATTTCCTATTTCCCATCCACTCATCAAGATTTTTCTTGAAGAGTGCTAATGAAGAACTTTGCTTGACATAGATGGTAGCTTGTTCCAGAGTATAGGAAGCCTTCTGGGACAGGAATCTATCCCTCCAGCATGTCCTGTTTATTGTGGTGACAAGGTTTAGGTCCCTAGAGCGTGCAGCTTGGAGGGATTGGGATTTCTTGGTGTAGCATGTCCAACATCTCTGGGTTTGACATAGCTTTATATGTTAGGCAGAGATCACCTCGGAGTAGGCGATATGCTATGGAGTAAAGCTGGAGTTTTTTGAGGCGGTCAGTGTAGGGCATTTGTTTGAGTCCAGTAATCCTCTTTGTGAGGTACTTCTGTGGCCTTTCCAGCTGCTGCAGATGTCTTCTGAGGTACATTCCAAAAGGGGCGTTGTACTCTATAATGTGTCTAATGAGTGACGAGTAGAGGGGAACAATGACCTCTTTTTTCCTGGATGAGAACCCTTTTATGATGAGGTGTGCCATGTAGAAGGACTTCCTGACTACTGTGGCGATGTGACTATCAAAGGAGAGACTACTGTCCACCTAGGTCCCAAGGTCTCTTATCACACATTTGGTGTTAAGTAGATTGCTGCCTATGTGGTCGTTCATGGGTACAGAGTTTTTACCAAAGGGGATGACACTGCACTTTTTGGTATTGAGCTTGAGGCCATGTCTCTGACACCAGGCATCTGTCTCAGTGTGGCCCTTCTGTAGGATGTCCACTTCATTTGGGGACTTGACTATGGCTCCTAGTTTGCAGTCTTCTGCGAACTTCATCAGCCAGAGGCCTTCTGTGTTAGTCTGTACTTCAGAAAAGTAGATACCAAACAGGAGAGGTCCCAGGATGGAACCCTGTGGCACTCCACTTGTCACTGCCTTGAGGTCAGATTTGCAGTCTGCAACATTTACAGTGTGGGTTCTGTCAGTGAGCCAGTTGGTGACCCATCCTGTGACATAGAGATTTATACCTAGTTTAGTGAGTTTAGCTATAATTACAGAATGGAGGATGGTGTCGAAAGCCTTGGCGAGGTCAAGATAGGCTGTGTGAACCACCTTACCCTCATCCATGGCTTTGGTGACTGCCTCAAAGAAGTCGATCAGGTTCAGGAGGCATGATCTGACTTTCACAAACCCAAACTAGGTGGGATCCAGAGTTTGGAGGTTACCAATGTCTTTGTTTATGAGTTCCATGATGATACATTCCATGGCCTTGCAGACCAGGCTCATCAGGCTAATAGGGTGATAGTTCCCGGGATCAGTGGTGGCTCCCCCTTTGTGGAGTGGGATAACTGTTGCTGTGCGCCATTCAGTGGGCACAAAGTCTGATGTGAGGCTATTATTGAACATGTGTAAAAAAAGAGAGAAACGGCTTCAGGTAAAACCCAGGTGCACAAAACCAGAACTATATATAACCAAAAATACACTGAGGTACCACACAATAGCGTCTTTATTACACAAAAAATAAATAAGAACAGTGGTGAGCGCTTTCGCAAAACTAATTGCTTCATCAGATCTGGTTGGTTATATTATTGAACATGGTTCTTAAGTGGGGAGCCAGTTTGTTCTAAAGTTCATGTAAAACGCAGCCTGGGATGTTGTCCGGTCCCATGGATGCTGTGTTTTTGGCTTCAGAGAGGGCAGCTTTTACCTGCATAGTCTGATTAAAGGGACTCTGCATTCTTCCTGTATAGATATGGGCCCTTTAGTGGGTGAGAGTGGGGTAAAGTTAGCACTGAACCAATCTGACAGGATGTTGGTAATATCAGTTGGTTCTGTAATTTTCGTGCCTTTGTGCTGTAACTCAGAGCAGATCTGGGTGTTCCCATCTAGATTCTTGACATAGCTATAGAATGCTTTGTGGTTGTCCTTGGATTTAGTGGCAGTTTTGTTTTCATAGCTAGCTTTGCAGGATCTTATAAGGGATCTCAGCTTCTTACTGAGGCTGACCAGGGAGCTCCTCCACTCATGGGATTTTACTCTCTTTTGCAACAGATTCTTCCTTCTGTTGTACAGTTTGTTTATGACAGGGTACCACCAGATTGGCTTTCTTTTTTTGGAGGATAGCATCTTGGTTCTGTTTGGGATAGCACGATCCATGTACTCGTGTAAGTGCTTATAGAGTGCATTTGTGTAGGATTCAGCAGTTGTAACTGTATTGTCCTTCTGCATGGGTGTCATGAAGTTCACCACTTCTGTCTTAAGAAGCATGACATTGGCTTTGGAGAGATTTTTTATTGTGGTTTCCTTAATGGGGGGTGGGGGCAGGATGTGGATATCAAGGGTGATAAGCTTATGGTTGGATCAGACCAACGAGAAGGTGACTTCAGGTGTGGAACACCGGTCACTCATTTTGGTAATGACTAGGTCTAGGCTATTGTTGCCCCAAGTGGGGGTGTGGATAAGTTGATCTAGGGCATTGGAGTTTATAAATTTCATGAAGTGTTGAGCTAAGGAGTTGGTACACGAGTAGTTTTCCCAGTTAATGGTGGGGTAGTTGAAGTCGCCCATTACTAGGGTGTTTGGTTGAACCCTAATATTTTCCAGTACATCAAGAAAAGAAGAGTGGGAATCCTGGGGCATGGTGGGGGATCTGTAGCAAGCTACAATTTGGATTGCAGTTTTGCCCAGAGTTAGTTGCACTTGGACAACCTCGGATGCATTATGCTGAGCAACTAGCCTGGAGGTGTAGATATCCTTAATGAATATGGACACACCTCCGCCTTTGGTGTTTCAGTCCAGGTTACATGGCCGTAAAGTGTGGTATGAGTTATAGCATCTCCCATTATTCATGATTTTCTTTCTAATGTAGTTAAGTTTGGATTTATGAGCTAAAATGGTGCAAGATTATTATGTGTCTAGGAGCTTTTGTTTCTTCTTATATACTTTTTTTTTTCTATTATCCCACCATATTGGATGTTTGATTTATTTATTGTTTTGTTTACGACAGAATGGGGCAATCTTCCCTGCAGTGATTTAATAGATTATAAAAGTCATTGCTTATGGCTGGGGTGTCAATGTTCAGTGATAACAGGTGACTACACTATTTACGTTTTTTGAAAAGGTTGATAAAATGTAAAAGAATCATTTTTCTAAAGGATCTGAATGTAGATAGACTGCTGGGACTAAGGACACCAGACTTGAGTGTGAAGATGGCACCAAAATGGTCTGATTTAACTAGTTAAATTAATACTTGTAGGTCTGGGCAAAGGACTAGGGAATTATTTAAGATGTCTATAATGTTTGGGACACTAGTAGGGAATCAAATTATTGGTTCCTAGGAGCTGGAGTTGATGATGTCTTGAAAGGCCTGGGTATAAAACATTGTTTGATATTTTGGAAGACCAGTTGATGAGTAATGGAAGTCTGCTAATAAAATGTGTTTGTTTCTATTCCAGCTATAGAGCAATTTTGATATTTCATATGTTCCTCCTGGGAGACAGATGAGAGCCTACAATTTAGAAATGTATCAAGAGTGATTTGGATTTGTAATACATTAGGGCTGCAGTAGTTTGGGATGAGATGCATATGTATTACTTTTGAAATACATAAAGAAATCATACTAGTGGAACTGAATTAATAATCGGAGACAAAAGCCAAAATAGAAGGAGGACCACTGCAGACAATGATGGCTGCTTTGTCATCGGGCATCATTCCAAGTGAGGGCAGAATACTTCTCATCATTCTTCTCATCACAAAATATTCCCCATCCTCATGAACCTACAATAACTGTTCTACCATGTCTCTCTGCTTCTCCTCCAAGGAGGAAAACCTGAGGTCAGATTAGGTACAGTAATATATATAAGTTGGTTACTTCTGCTGTATTGGTTGTCTTAGGCCAGAGGGTACATGAAATAAAGATAGTGAAGAGGTTGCATGGAAACAAGACAACAAGGGGATTATAGATAACAAGGATAAATATATAATGAGATAACACCAGGATTTAGAGGTATATCGAAAAAGGAGATTGTGTCAGAAGTACAACCTTACAGTGAGAGTAGCAGCTAAATTATAAAACCGCCAAAATCTAACTTGAATTCAGGAAGTAAAAGGTCATACTAAGAACCAATGTCAGTAAACTAGCTAATAATTAGACATCATAAATAAATCTTGCAATAAAAAGTGAGCAACTGCAATAGGTACACTAGACAAAAACAAAGAGCAGTATATGTTCAATTAGGTGACACCAGCTCAATTCTGCCACAGCCAAATGAATAGGCATCAACAAATACTAAAATAGGGCTTCAGTTTATAAAGTAATTATTGATAAATATAAATTTAATATTAAATGATATTTGCATAAAATTATAGCAGAATAGCCAATGAATATGTACCAGTTGTTGTTGTTGTTGTTGTGTCTTTCGGCTTATCCTGGTTAGGGGTCGCCACAGCAAAACTCCGGTCCACTAATGTTTGGTAGTGGATTTTTACGTGCTAAGTTACCAGCCCTGATGCGCAACCTTCAATGAAGGCGTGCGCATTCATGCATGCCTCCACACAGAAGATGCTCTAGCTGAGAATCGAACGTGACAACGTCTTGCTGTGAGACTACAACGATACCGCAGTACCACTACCGCGGATAATGAATATGTACCAGTAATGTAATATAATTGGAGTTCAGCTTATAAAGGAATAAGTAATAAACACAGAAATCTGAATCAGTTACTTGCGCCAATGAATATGTATTAGGCTAATGAGTGGGTATCAGGAATGTGTTGGATTCAGTGTTAGTAATAAAAATCAGTGTCAATAAATGAAAGCCAGAAAAGTTGAAATGGTTTACAGCAAGGATGTAGTGGTTGGCTTATATGCTGTAGACTAGGCTCTTCCACTCTTTTCCCACATGATTAGTTATTTAAAGTTTGTAAGGCTTTGCCCCACAAACAATAGGCAAACAAAATCCCACATACACCAATGTATAATCCAGCCAATGTAAAATAGGTTCTCCAATCCTTCAACAGAACTCTTGCTCAAGAAACTGTTATGTAAACATCTGTATCTTCAATAGAGTTTAGAAGCCAATTAAGTGTTTATGGTGCTTTGAATTGGAATCAACCCAGATGAAAAAAGTGCAGTCTGGTCTTTTCTGTACTTTTCTGTTTTTTCCTACAAATAGCTTGATAGATCACTGTCAGCAGCACAGCTCTGAAGAATACAGAGCTGAACAAGCCTCCAGTTATTTAAAGTCAGTTAGGATTTAGTTTTGCAGAAGATGGCCAATCAACTGCTATCCTATAACCCCAAAGAAGATGGACAATCGAAGAGACTCTTGTGATTCTTCCTTTGAACCAAAGCTCAGGTATATGACATATGTAAGCTTCAAGTGTCACAAGAGGCTGGTGCATTTCAGACCCATTCACAGGAAGCTAATGAAGACCTTGCAGTATGTTGAGTCAATAACTACCGAGTTGAAAAAGGACATTCTGATCCCTTCCTCCTTCTCTATAGTCTCCTGCTTTCTTGCTTAGATATCTAACTAGAGGTCTGTCAGTAGAACAGTACTGTAAAGCACTGAACTGAGAAAATTTCTGGTTATTTACAGTCTGTAGGTGTCCATCCTTGCAGAGGTCAGTCAGTCAGTCAATTAAAATACAGTCTGCATTTCCAGAGATGCTAGCTAATGAAAAACAAGGACTGTGATATTTCAGTGGAACACAAGTTTACATCTCTATAATAACTCTGAGAATGGACATCAGTGGGGATAAGCAAGCACATTCTCATCTTGAACTGTTAATATCACTGTAACATCAACAATGAACAATGCTGAGGGAGAGCATAGTAACAGGGATATTGAATCTATGTTGGCAGATGTGTAGAGGCTGGTCAGATGTTATGTACATTATGAGGCTCCCTGCAATGTTCCGTGCTACTGTTGAAATGTGCTGTGTATTAATAGTTTGTATTTTAAATTTATAAATTCTGATTTTGTTATTTTTTTAATTTTTATTTTATTTTTTTGTCTGTTTGTGCGGCGCAGAGTGCAGCATTGCCAAGCTGTTCTTATATGTAAACAGCTGACACCTGCCAGACATCTAAAAATAGAAACCGGATGTAATTAACTATTTATTTCTGCATATGTGCATGCCCGTTTGCGTGGTGTGACACATTTGCTTAGTAGTATATGTGAAGGTATACTACTTTATATATTATGCAAGTAGCTGAATGGGTAAAGTAACGATCGGCAGTGCCGTAGGTCATGGGTTTGAGTCCCTAGCACACATATCATTTGTTGAATGCAACATAAAATTTCATTTAAATTAAAATCAATATTTTTACATTTGGGATAGCTGCATAGTGCTAAGCACTGATTAAATGTAGTTAACAGCTAATATTGTTTACGCGTTGATAAGCTTGGTTAAAACAATGGTTCTGTGAGTTTTCACTTTGCTCAGCTTCGCTTAGCTGGCTTTCGAGATGCTAAGCACCACTGCATTTTTTTAATGTTGCTAAATGATGTGTAAGGGCTAGAAAACAGCCTATATTAAGGCCAATAGGCAGGAATTCTGCATCATTTGTTGATGTCTGCTTATCTGCTGATATGCCAGGTGGTGTCGGAGAGGGTGCAAGCTTTTTGCACAGAGATGGGGTATGCAGAAGTCCAGGGTTTTTGTTGGGCTTCTCATACAGAATTATGAAACTAGACTGCTGCAGAGCACTTACCAGGGCTCAGAGTGTAAGGCTGAGGCTGGGGATTGGTTTGCAAGGGATCTTAACAGTGTTACTGGTATCCCCTGCGCTGGTAAGTAGTGTCGTCACTGCTATGTCAAGTTGAAGTGGAGAAAGAAAGATACATTGGACAACTGGGCCCAAGAGGCTAGGGCTGGGAATGCCTCACAAATATATAAGCATTTTTTCCACTGTTTTACCAAAATGCAATCTGAATGTGTGTAAAACTGGTATGCATAATGGTGTGCTTCTCTCCAAACAGCTGCAGCTGAGACGACTTGCAATATTCAGTCCCATGCCAGGGGCCTGGCAAGGTTGTGTTGTGAGTGTGGTAAGTGTGGATATATTATGCTACCTGTAGTGCAATAATCAATGAAGAATAAAAAATGTACTGCAATAAAGAATGAACAATACAAACTGTAGTGCAATAACTTGGCAATTAGAAATGTAGTGCAATAAATGAACAATAACAACTGCATTGCAATAAACAAGGGAATTATCAGCAATACCAACAAAGTGTTAAGCAGCATTGTGGTTTCCTAAATAAACCGGTCTTAATATTTGCAGTGCGGCTGTATTCATTGCATGTTTGTTCTACTGTCACTGCAGTCAAGTGTAAACTGTAGTAGCTCTACAATGTAAAAAGAACATCCTGTAAAATGTTTTTCTCAACTAGTAGTATGTTTCAAGGTTGGCTCTAAACCAATTACAGTCACATAATGCTTTCATTTTCTTCCACTCCAGGAAAAAATGCATATGGCTGAGGTAGCCCACTTTATGAGCAGATAGTGTGTGTAGATTTTACATAGAATTATCAGCAATACCAATAAAGTGTTAAGCAGCATTGTGGTTTCCTATATAAATCTATCTTAATATTTGTAATAGGGCTGTAGTCATTGCATGTATGTTCTAAGTTGCTGCAGTCAATTGGTACAGTATTTGCAGATGTCCCCTGTAGTCACAATTATTGGGTTTTACCTCCATGCCTGCCAACTAAGGTATGACACCTGTCTAGTTTATTTAATGTGCACAAACATGCCTCTCAACTGTCAGGATTTTTCATAACGTAATTACAACTGCCTAATCTGTCTTTTCCATGATTACCACATAAATGATTACCTGAAATGCTATGTATTTTCAATTCCATTTACATAACACCTTGGTAGTTATGTAAGTCCGCATTATGTGAAACTGTTCTATGTAGTTCTGTACCTGCATTTGTTACTGCTTGGCCCGTACTCTCCCATGTTAAGTTTGAGAGGTATGTATGTCAGCTATAGAATAATTTTTGTCACTGTACTCCTAACTGGCACTGCACACCTGTAGAAGTTTTTAGTTGTTCTCTGTGTAGTAATATTACCTGCAAGGTAACTAATTGCATGTTTTTGTCTCTCTCCCCACCCCTTATCTTCTTTAATTTATTATTGTTATTTATTATTATGATTTAATATTAACATATTTTGTTACATTAACTGTTTTACTGGCCTTATGGTTTAATTCATACTGGTTCGCAGTTAACATATTTACTGTTATGTTACTTAATGTTCTGTTAAGCATAATATATCTTAATATCTATTTGGATTAATAAATATTATTATGTTCCATTCTGTTAATACTAACATCGGTTTGGTTAATACTAACTTTAAGTTATTGTTATAATTACTTTACTATAGCACTTCAAGGTCGGCTGGTTCCTTGTGATCTGCCTACATTGCCTCATCCGGCCATGGCAACAAGTCCCAGCACATCTGGAACCCAGCCTGGTGTTGCCCTCTCTGCTGCCCCTACACTACCTGTGGTTTCAGGTAGTACCACCCCATGGGATGGGGACAGATCCCCCTCTGGGAGCAGTGGTGGAGGAAGAGTTGTCACCAGTGAAGAACTGATGGGTTTGGTGCACAGGATCATCTTCCATGGGTTTGGATGACACCTGCAAAAGATGGAGAACATGCTGGCCACACTGATGGGACAGGCTCACCCAAGTGGCCAGTCTTCACCACTTCCATCCTCTGGGCAGCGTTGACAGTCCCATGGGTGGGGTTGTGAGTCATGCTGCTACCTTGTGTAGACACATGGGACTAAGATTCCAAAACACCCTCCCCATCCAAGGTGTTTACCCCCATCTTGTGTCACACACCACCCCTGTCTGCTGTCTTGTCTGTTTTGTCTACCTGCAAAGGCATCCTCACCTACTCAACTGATCCCCCCCACATGTACCTATGTCCCTCCTCCAACATTCCACTCTCACCTTCAAAAAAATAAGTGGGGTTAGAATGCAATATCATCTACAAATTCTGTCAAAGTGCACAGTTGTTGTTGTACAAGAAATGGATAGCTATGATTCTTTCCTATACCCTTCCTGCACATCATTACCTGCCTTTCACTATGTTATCCCCCTGTTTGACCCCCATTTCACCACTTTCCTATCTCCTCATTTTTCTTTTCTTTATATTTTTTAGTGGCACTAAGCTCAGTTAAATGGAACTATTGATATATGTGTTTTAAATAATAAACATGTACAAAAAAAACACCTGTCCCCTACTTCAAACCCACAACCATCGCACATGCACTAACCTGCCATGCCACACAACTGTTAATTAAAACAGGTGGTATAAGCAAAACATACTAATTGCAGGTTACAGTCATTAAGCATGTTTTAGTGGAGCTGCGGATTGTGCCGTGTTGCTCAAACTTGCTTAAAGAGTAATGCAAAAATTGAGATTGCACCTTGCAGTCTGGTGCAAGAGTACAATACTAGACTGCCAAATACACAAGAATGGATGTAAGTGAGGTCTCTAATAGCAGGTAAATGCTTACTTTTATCAGCAATATTTACACGTACACCTGCCAAGGAATAACTGGCAAAATACATATACAACAGGGACCTTGGTGCAGAAATACATCCGTATAAAGTTATACACATAATGATGGCTGTAAAAATAGTGTGCCACAGCCTGTATGCAAATGCATCTGCTATAACAGTGATTCAGTAGCTCAGTTTGTTAAATATCTTTCAAACAGTACATTTTGCCACACACAGTCCTGGGTTCAAATCCAGTGGTGTGCAGCATTTAAATAATATAAGTTACCAATTAATCACTGAGTCATGCACTCGTTATCCACACAGTGCATCACAAATGAAATGTCTGCTTGTCACTGATGGAAGCCACTGGCCTGCAGATGAGAACACACTTCACATATCCCTATAGCAAATCCATAAGTGCATAAAGTGTCACGCCATGCATTAATATGCATTCACAGAGGATTTCAACTCAGGTAATGCAAATGAGGCCTACTACTATCAAAGTGCAGTACACAATCCATTCAAACTCACAGTGCAGATTAGCACTGCTGTACAACTATCATACACATATGAAGCCCCTGCTTGTAATAAGGACTGCCAGCATACACGTTCCAAATGAGAAACAGACTATAACACATGGTCTGACAACTGCCCAAATGATAGACATAATGTTATATTTATCCCCTATGTTGTTCAAGGACACAACAAACATGTAGCATAGTACTCTGTTAATGACACTGTTGCCTAACATACTTAATTAAACACATGCCTTAATTGGAGTGGAATGTCTGCCCTCACTCTGGCTCTGCCTCTACTACAAGGTTGCCACAGCTGCCACAGTTACTCCTACAGCATGTTGTCCTCAATGTATTCACTCTCATTGCCTAGGTCTAGTCCCATCAGCAGCAGCAGCTGCAGTCTGTACTACACACATCTCTATGTAACAGTAGGTTATACGGACCTACCCTCTGTGATGATATAGTCTCCTCACCCCAGTAATGTCCAGCACAACATATCAAAAAGGACTTGTAATCTACATGGAGGCCTTTTGTCTTATACAGTGGTTGCATGTCATTGGCTGATGATACTGCATATCAGCTGTGTTGACTGCAGTTAGCATTTCAGAACCACAGATTGGTTAAGAAACAGTCACCTGATAATCAGAAGCATGTTAAAAGGCGAACATACTGACCATGGGAGCCATTCTGTATGAGAATTTCTGCACGAAGAACACACATTTGCAAAAGCCTAAATGTCACCACATATCAATGGAGGAGTTTTGCACTCCAGCAGATATGTAACCTTTTTGTTTACAACATGATGCAGATGTGTGAATGTGCTTACAGGGAATAGGGGTTACAGCATTAAGCATTTCTTGAAGCTGTTATAATGACATGTCATTGATATCCATATTTGTTATACCTGCAGAGGACATAAAATACATTAAGGGTGGAATGCTTTTTGTTAATGTGGCACACACTGATCTCTTGAGGCTGTCCCTTTATAGTGGTTGTAATAGCACACTGCTATTTGTTTGACAATATAGTTATGACATATTATCCAGGGGGTTGCCCCTGGGGAACACACTACAAAATACGCCAATGCTGAGTGTATGATCTTACAGCAGTATCTGTCATGGCACACACGGGAATAGCTGACTACCTCTAGTATCTCAATTGTATCAGCACAACACACTTAGTATGTTTGCACACTGTGGAATATGGCATGTCTGAGCAAGCAGCTGATACTGCCAGCCATTCTGTTCTTGCTGTATCTCTACATAGTGTATTTCCATTTATGTGATCCTGACATGTGTTCCCATTCCACTGTCTTTCAGAACCCATATATCCAAAATTCTGTGCACCTTTCATGGATGCAGAGAATGAGATTATACTTGAAGGCCTTCAGCAACACCATGAACTCCTACTGTCCAGGGGAAAGCAATACAGGGAACAGCAGGCAGCATTTTGGGCTGACCTTGTCCATGATGTGAGTGGTACAGGTAATCAGAGCAGGACATATGAGCAGGATCAACACCACACAATGGACATGATCAATGTTGCATCCAGAAGAGCAGCAGATGTAGCCAGGGAATGTGGCATCACCGGTGAAGGGACTGCAGCAGAACAGTTACTCTCAGCCACTGAGGAATTTCTGGGAAATCTAGACATACACAACAGCTCCCAGGCATCCATCACACCATACATTGTGGAGGTGGGTGCCACAGTGTCCACAGCAGAGGAGCATGCAGGTAAGCTTAATTTGATCACCATTGCAATACTGTAGCAATAAGTGTGTCAGAGTGTACATACTCTTATGTGGGTGTCAGGTTTGTGTTCTTTGTGGAGGGAAGGGTGTAACTGCAGTTTGACTCTCCTGCTCAGATGTTGACCGGTATAATAATTTAACATAGTAGCTACTGAAAATGTGAGATATATGGATATATTACCTTGTTGTAGTGCAACATGCAGTGGTACTGGCATTACCTCTCCCTCTACTTTACACAGGTCCATCAAATATCAGACAAGGCCATGGTCCTGCTCCTGGTAAGCACAACGCTGTTTTGTTATAGATGTAGGTTTACAGCAATGCAATCCCTAAAGTGTCATCCCAGGCCTGCTGCTTGGTGTGCTGTACTGTCAGCATGATTGCCAAATGCACGGATATTTTATGACTGTATACGTTACAATCATACGTTTATCTTGTAGGTGTCACCACATTGATAGATTTGACAGTATTGTCAGAACATTGCAGATTGTCATACATGTCAACTGTGTAGAGTCTTCACAAATGTTATCAGTGTATCTCATTTTTGCTGATGAGATTGCTGAGTACAGAGCTTTTATTTACAAGTAACTACAGCTGATGTGGTGATAGCAATGTTTTCTTGTCCTATTATATGAGGTTGGGGTTTCAACAGGTCTGTAATAGTGACAGCAGGGTATACAGCTTTACATATATTGCAACATAGTACTGTAAACTGTCAACTCTACAATGCATTGCTCAAAACTATCCAACATACACACATGTAGGGCTAGCACTGACCTCAACTGTGTCCACCCACACACTCACACACCACTGTCAAATACAGATCACCTACAGACACACATGACACAGTTCCATGGGTCACCTTGCCTGCTTCCCTTCCTGACTCACACACATGTTGTCAAACTTTTGGGTCAGCCTAGGCCTCCTGCACCCCCATACAACACCCTGTGCAAGTTATGATACCTGTGCCACATCCCTGTCATCCTCTTTATTGATGCAGGGAAATGAAGTTATGTGTCTAATACACATGGTGTCTATATAAATTAACATGTACTTGCATAATGCATTGTTTAGCCATGCCACTTGTAGTGGTTACTGACAGATATTGTGCTGACATTTGTAATGTGTAAGCCCCATAATTTCGTGTATCTTATGTTGTATGATGTTGTAATGGTTGTATACTTACACAATGAAAGGTGTGTCACTGAGCTGCTTATGTTTCTGTTTCAGGATTCTGTTGAGGACACCTATGGACACATAGCAGCAAGACAGTCGTAGATGTCACAGCACAGGATAGACTGTCTGCACAGAAGAAATATGTCTTCAGCAAATTACAGCACTATAAGTGCATGGCTCAATAATTCATATGTGTGTAACAGGCTAATAAGGACAATGGCCTCATGCAGCGTGCTCATGCATCTCTAATATGTGTAAAGGTCTGATACCCTTGATAAATGTCACCAGGGTGTTAGGGGCTATTACATCTACAAGCGGTGATGGTGGGGATGACCCATCTTCACATTTCCTGTGTCCAGTAAAGACATTTGCCCAACAACAGCTATGATTGTTGTGTTCTGCATTGCATGGTGTAACTTAACATGATGTGTATCATTGCAGATGTGTGCTTTACATGCATGGGGGGACTGTTACATGTAGGGTGTACTGTCTGTGTGACATACCTGTCTCTCCAACATGTAGCATTTATACCACAGTGACGGTGCAGGTGTGTAGGTCTAGTAAGACATGTGTTACTCTTGTCATGGATGCGTATGAGGTAAACAGTGGGATCTGATGCCTACCTGTATAGCAGCAATACACATCCCCTACAAAGCATTTATGAGACAGAATACACATGTATGGTCATGACACCGACTCCATAGGACATGTATTTTCTGCAATGTGCATTGCAGTACCATGGAACCTGTGTGGTTGCTACAGTTGTAGGATATGCCTGTGTAGTGACATAGCAAGGGTGTCATTGCACACTATGATAGCTGTAATGAGTGCCACCTTCAGTATGGCAATAACAGCCTGGGAGTTATATCACAGACCAGTCTGTTTATGATGTACAACACTGAATGCATTCCCACGTCTCACCGACCACTGAAAGTCAAAGGCTACATTTCTCCCTGTGTCCATACATCCATGATTAATGGCTCAACCATGTGTGGTGTGTGGAGACTAATATTTTTCCCATGAGTAGATGACTTTCCAATGGATAGTACTGAGCAGTCATTTAGTATTTTTCAATGGCTCAGACAGCAAGTGAATGTGTGTCACAGGCCATCATGGTTAACTGTTGGTTCTGTGTGGGATTCAGTGACAGCTCCAGATATGCAATCACCAGCTAATGTAGGCAGTCACAGGGCACTGACAGTGGCTGTGACTTCAAAGAAGGAATGGCTAAAAGGGGTACACCATCAATGATGTCTGCCGAAATCCACTGGTGACTGGTGTCATTGCAGCTTAGGTCTCCCAATGTTATCTTCCCAGATTATGAATGTCAGCACTTGCCTACCCACCAGCAGACATAACACTCAGTAGATTACCTACACAGTTTCCAGCAAGGCCTGCTGATCTAGTATTGTCAAACACCTTGCCAGGCCATTGTAGGTAGAGTGAGTAATATTCCCATCATCCCTTGCATAGTGTAACACTCAATGGGGTCCACCAGTTAGAATCAGTAGGTATGATTTGGCCTTGAGCATAACAAACAGTGTGTGGTCCTGTGTCAGTAGGTGTACAACAGTGTTACTGCTCATATTCATGCTCCTTTCATGGCATTTCATGTCATATGACTCAGAGATCTGGGGACACTGCTTGGCACTACATGCTAGTTGGCCTTTGTGCAACTAAGTATTGCAGCTGCTTCCAGCATGTTCCAAGAAGAGAGTCTTCATGTACTATGTGCAGAGTACAGACAAACATGTTAGGGAAGTGTAATATGTATACCCTTTGAAGGTAATGTGGGGGTTTCACACAGGTATTCTGCAGTTGTACATTACCCAGGTGGTATGTACTGGAAGGACACAATTACCTTGTAAAGACTGTGGAAAGCAGGGGAGTCCACAGAATAGCTGCTGCGTGGCAACCATTAATGCTGGTCTCACCAACACAACTCTCACATAGGATACCATGCTCCGATTAATTTTCTGTCACTAAACACAAAATGGTAATGTGAAGCCCAAGATGAAAAGCAGGACACACCCTGCTTGTTCATCCACATAGCTGTCCCACATAATGAAAAGCTCTGTAGGCTTCACATACCCTTTTCCAAGTAGATGCCTTGATTAGCAACGTGGGCAATCAGTTGGCTTTTGCATATGCTATGCCATCTGTTCCAGGGTTGGTGGTATGTCAGTAGGAAACTGACAAGAGGGGGATTAGTAGCACTGCTTTAGTACCACAATATAATGTACAATGTCCATTGACATAAATGTCCAGTCTTGCTGCAACAATCAGCACACTATCACTGAGTCATTGCAGGTGACACTTTCACAGCACTTCATGCATCCTGCCCTTCAACACATTACTGGTGCATATCTGCATGACATGACTGTGAGGCCTACTGCAGCAGACTGGCCACATCTGGCCAATATAAGTTCACCTGCCACATGCCCTAGGCATGGTATACTGTACATATATTGTAGAGTTATGCACCCGTTACACATGTCTGTGTTCCTACATCATACCACACAATAACCAGTGCACTGTCTAGTTGCTTGACAGCCATTGTATGCTTGCAAGCCCAACATAATGTCAGCAAAGTTGAACAAGTCCTCTATGCATGCATGGGCATCTGCATCTTCACTGCAAGGTGTGCCTACAAACACTGTATATCAGGCTGTCAACCCCAAGGGTGTGGCAGCATGACCCTACCTTTGCAGGACCTGCTGCTGAGGTTTTGTGAGTGCCCCCACCCCTCTACTTCTATGACTCACAAACACCATGTGTGACTGCATTTCAAACCTTGCTGCCATGGTGTCTCCAACAGCAGTCATTACATATGGCAATGAGCATTATGGCAAGATGCACAGCTCACATCCTGCACCACCTACACCCACATCACACACACCTGTATGTGTGCTGCTCCTTACCAGACACCTCAGAACATCCTATCTCTGGAGTGCACAGCACACATAATACTGCAGGCACCACTCTCTCACCATTCAAACACCAGAGGCAAAACACAAAAGTCAGACCTCTTAGTTAGAGATTATCACATTGTGAGACACATTGATGTCTGTGTGAAGTGGCTAAATATGGGACAGGTCACAGATAGCTGTCTGTAGCTGATACTATAGGCCTTACTACACATTGCCGCAAGTCAAGGGATATTAGTGAATATAATGCTGATATCATAGTTCCTACAGGTGTCTATGACTTGGGAGATACATCACCGCTCTATATGCAGACATATAACTGTGTTTAGCCACTCTGTGTCTCTTGCAGGTGTACGCATACCTTTTGGCTGCAATTGACAGTCACATGGAATGATGGCTCCATACACACGTAAATTGATAGAGGTCAATAATTGCCTTAGTGTGTGGTGTTATTGTCAGATGATCTACCACATAAGAAAAAACAACAAACATAATCATGAAGATGAGTGCCAACAGTTTAATCCATCCTGTTACCTCGGCTTATCGCCTTCAAGGGATATTCAATGTAAAAAAATTTACATATTAATAAGACCAAGCAATTATTCAATAAATCAATTCAATGCATTTCAAATCCAATATTTAAAGTGACCAGTGCCTCATTTTTACAAATATTCATCCCTATCCATTACAAAATCTTATATAAATGCTAAAATACATCCATCTTAATTAACAGTGCTTCATTTTAAATAAAATGTGTATGAGTTAAATACTTTTATGCTCTAAAAGTTCAAAAATAACTTCTTGGTTTAAACCTTTGGGAACAAGTGTGCTATAATTTGAAATAAATGTAGTTTCCAATAAATTCAATTTACTGGCAAAATTTGTATTAGCACCAGTATCAGAAATAGGTCAGCCAATATGCTAAAAATAGGGAATCACCACCCCTGAATACATCTTGGTGAAATGCTCGGCCACCAGACTATGTACACTCGCCCTCCTGATGTCTGCCAAATGTTCCAAAATACTTACCATAACTTTCCTTTTAGTCTGTCCAATATACCATTGTACCATCACACCCACACCCCAAAATGTATACAAAATCACAAGATTGACAATTAAATCTCCCATATGATAGAATCTTCGGGCCATTGATCATTGTATCAGATTACTGATTCTGCAGCATGCACTGCATTTACCACAAGGAAAAGAACAGATTGATCTACTATATGCTCTTTGATTCAACAATTCCTTCAAATTAGAAAAATGTATGAAAGAGAAAGTCACATGATCCAGGAAAAATTTTCTCAAATTCTCATTGGCAATAATCATTGCCCACAAATTTGATACCACTCATCTTAATGTATTAGAAAAGGGACTGAACCTAGTGACATAAAATATTTCATTCTTAATGTCTCCTTCTGTAATTCTTGTTCAGCTCTAAACTACTGAATCCCCATAATCTTGATCAACAAGAGTAATCCCATTGAGCAATTTGTTTTTTGCCTTTGCTAACATTTGTTTGGAATAACCCCTAGTGGATAATCTTTCTTCTACTTCAACCAAAATGTATCTTTAAACTCTACTTCAGAAGTATTCAACCACATTCTCCTGAATTCCCCATAGGGTAATGGGCTGATGAGATAGGGGGGGGGGTGCATAATAGATGCATGCAAAAATTGATGACTGCTGTACTCTTCCTATATGGAATATACTGGACATGACTAAATTCATCCACAAAAAATTGGACATCCAAAAAATAAATTTTTCTCTGAGTTGTATGACAACTAAATTTCAAACCATGTGCATTCAAGTTTAATTGATCGACAAAATTACTAAACTCAACCATGGGGCCCTTGCAAATGAAAAAGAAATCATCTATATAACATTTATAAATGACAATATTTTCTATATAATATTTCTGACCATAAATAAAATGTTTTTCAAAATCTCCCATGTACAAAATGGCATAGGAAGGAGTGGTGCCCCATAACAGTACCTCTGATTTGCAAGTAATATTCCTTGTCAAAGATAAAATAAGTATGTGTCAAAAAAATTCAAGTAGTTCCAAGACAAAATAGATGTGTGGCTTTTCACCCAAATAACCAGCTATTGCCTCAAGACCCCTACCAGAAACAATATTAGTATACGAAAAAGATATATCCACTGAGGCCCAAAAATAACCCTGTTGCCATTTTACATTCTGAACCATAGAACAAAGTTCCTGCATGTTTTCGATATGAGCTGGTACAGAATTCAATTTTTTTTTTAGTAATGAATCCAACAAGACCCCCACATTCTCCAAATTTGAGCCAATGCCTGACACAATAGGCCTACCTGGTGTTTTTCTCAAAATATTAGGAACCTTTGGGATGGCATAGAATAGAGGGCCATGGGCCTTGACAATATCCAAGTTCTTAACATTATGTACTGATAAAAGTCCTAATCTGTCCCCCTTCTCCAGCAATTCTAACAATTCATTTTTAAACCAAGATAGGGGATTGTAGGATAATTTTACATAATTTTCATCATCATTCAACAATTCAAAAACCATGTCATAATATCCCGCTTTGTCCATGATCACGCAATTACCCCCCTTATAAGCCTCTTTGAAAATGTATTCCCCCATAGTGCCACATTAGTTATTTAATTCACACCATTCATCTTTACTTAAATTAAATTCCTTGTTTCTAAACTTTTTAAACTCTTTTTCATTGTTATTCAAAAATAATTTTTCAAACTAAGTGATAACTGCAGATAATTTGCAGGGATAAAATGAGTTTTCCACACATGGCAACCTAGCAATATCTAATCATCCATAGCCTTCCAAAAAAAGCAGTATTATTCTCAAAACCATTTTCAAAATCATTATCTAACACATCCATGTTCCTGTACACTTCACCATAATCATATACAGACATATTGAAAAGAGAATCCTCTAAACTAAAGGATTCAAAAACAGCAACACAGTCCACCTTTTTAGCTTCATTCCTAGAAAAAAAAATACTTTCAAATGCAGCTTATGGCAAAAATGTACTTGCCTCTATGAGTACATTAGCCAAAGATGGACATTTTCTTGGAACAAATTTAGCCCCTTTCAATAAAACCCCAGTAATGGTATTTGAAAGTTGTAAACTAGATAAATTAATCATTTTTAAAGAATCAGTCTTACTACTTTCAGTATTCAATGTTCCAATGTTCTCTGAAATTGAAAGGGGCTGTCCAACAGTGTTCATAATTAACCTCTACCCTTCCACTTGTATTTGCTCTCTTGATTTGAGTTGCTGTGCTGAAAACCCTTAGGTGATTCTGATTGGCTCCCCTGCACAGCTGCTTCTTAATTCAGGAGTGTCTCAAAAGAGACACATTTTTTACAAGACGTCTTCCCTGATGAACATGATGGATCCTGTCCAGCAGAGCAAAAACCTATCATTCTAAATTGGGATCTTCCCTGGAGAGGTTTGCGTTCTGTCTGATACACATTACCACTGAAAAGTCATTAAGATCTCTAGAAAGTTTCTTCATTTTTCTATTGATAGTCTCCAATTCTATTTTCCCCATTTTTTTTTTCTAATTTCACCAAACTTAGTGAAAAACAATGGATTCAGAGATTTCCTCTTTCAAGGAACTTTCAAGATTTATGATTTCCTGATGGGCCCATTCTAATAAACGCTGTTAATTATGATGCATGCATTTTAGCACTTATATAAGATTCTGTAATGGATAGGGATGAATGTTTGTGAAAATGGAGCACTGGTCACTTTAAATATAGGATCTGAAATGCATTGAATTGATTTATTGAACAATTGTTTGGTCTATTTAATATGTAAAACTTTTTACATTGAATATCCTTTGAAGGGGATAAGCCATGGTAGCAGGATGGATTAAACTAGTGACACTCACCTTTGTGACTCTGTTTGTTGTTTTTTCTTATACATTGTTCATTTTGGGATCTACTATATGTCTGCCTGGGATGCCTTGCTCAACATACATCAGTGCTTCATCAGTGATAGTGTTCATCTCTCACCCCTGAGATTTGGAGTAATGGTCATGGCTACTGACACCCCCCACACTGCATCTTAGATGCACTGTTCAGGGAAAAGTTTTCAAGGAGAACACCATCTGTATACATCATGGTTATGCTGCTACACGGTGAGTATGGCAACACTGAACCCCACTCTATGTAATATGTCCTCACCCTGCATTATGCAAACATGTGTGCAGTCAAGAACATGTGGTTCAAGGCTGTGGACAGCACCACAGCTATACCAGATAACATGTCCATCCACATCTTCACACCTCAAAATGTCAGTGTTCAAGGTAATGCAGGTGGTGTATACATACTCATTAAAGATAGATACAGATACAGATTTTGTGAAACACTGTGATTTCCCAGAGACAATGCAGTTGCCATTCAGTACTGGAAGGCCACATAATCAATCAATAGCTGGCTACAAAAGCAGCTCCATGTATCCAGGCACACATTGTGTGTATTTGTATATACATGTGTCTATCAAAATATATCATTACATCATGTGGGGTGGCATTAAGTGACCACTAGCTGTGTTTCATAGCTATGCTGCAGCTCATTTGCCCAAAGGTTAGTTTACATCCTTAACTACAATGTTCTGGAGCAGTGCCATGACATCCTCTGAAGGGGAAACAATGCACTGCAACATGTGTTTACCAATATGGGTGACCACTACAGCCCCCCTACATAAGGTCCTCCCTAGTGGGACCTTACCACAGATCAGTGTTATTAAAACTACCAGCACTAACCCCCCTTACAGACAATACATACATATTTCAACAAAGCCATTTATTACCTCATGTGGGATGGTTTACATAGCTTGGCTGCACCACCCCATCTGATAGGATGGCATGTATGCAGAGCTGTACACTCATGCATTATGGCAACAGCATTACAACTGTATGAACTCAGCTGTACCTGACAGGGGTAACACAGACTACTTATGGTACAGCACACTTACCTGGTGGACAACTCCCATCATCAGGCTGTACAATAGGAGGTGGACATTGCTGTGTGACAGTTGGGGTGAGGGTGCTCCCCTCAAATGGTGACACAACCTCCTCAGCTACAACAACCATGTTGTGATATCATGTAGACACAGTAAGTGACAAAATTAGCCACCCACACAAATCAGAACCACAACGCACATTGTAGTTACTTGTTTAGCCCCAAAGTGCAGGCCAAGATTGTCAGTGAACTCATACTTAATGATGCCACATAGAATTGGTCTGTAACCATAGCTAACCAGTAGTCCCACATGCTCTGCATTAACTTTACTCCCCTGACCCCAACACATGTGATACATGACATTTCTACAACCTGTCCCCATAACTTCCGTATCTATTGACCAGGTTGTAAAATGGCCTGTCTATGGAGGATGCACAGCATCATTTGGACATGCTAACATCCCAGACTGCATCCTGCATGGGATGTGTCACGAAGTACTAATATCATTGGGAACACCTTGCAATCACACTGAAACCACTGGCTGAACTTCAGCTGACTGGACAACAGCAACTATTATACACTTTCACAGATGTGGTGCATGCACTGACCACCAGAACTATAGACCTCTTTGTCTGAGTATTCATGTCTGTATGGCCATAGGGACAATCATCATGGAGCTGATCAGCACACATATATATCATCTACACACCATTGGTTGCACACAGTTTGGATGGCTGACAGAGGGATCATGATTGTTAAATAGGGACATCTGCCTCCAATAGCTGATCTGTAAGCAGAAGTATTCAGCATACTCAGTCATGGGTCTTCTACTGCTTGCAATCCATTTAACCATGATACAAGTTAATACTGACTGTCTGTGGCTAGTGATGTTGCTGACTGCAAAGTGTGAGCTCTCATGGAGTCTGTGCGTTATGTCAATATCCTACAAGAAGGTAGTGATGAACAAATGCCTGTTAACATAGTCATGCCCATAAACTCCATGCAAATACACATGTAGTATCATTTGTATCAGTAACAGCTATGTAAGTACCTAGTAAGTAGGACATCAATCACAACATGTGATGTACATACTCAGGGGTGAAAGAACTGGGTACACAGACCTGGCCACACAGGTTTACACCTAATGTGCCTGAGATCATCATCTCTCCCTAGTGGTATGACAGGAATCATGTCATAGCTGAGGGCACAATTACCCATAATTGACATACTCATACTCATAACCTCCATGTACTCTTCCCTCAGCATGCCAATAGCTGAGTTCAATAGCCATTTGGTAATGGACCTTTTCAAGCAGTACTGGCAATTGCATGCGACAGTATGGTCCCTCACAAGGAAACTTCATGTCTTCAGCATGTGTTCAATGGAGATCATTTGAAATGAGTGTCATTGTAGCCTGTGGTATATAGGCTACTCAGAGGTGATCTCTGCCTTGCATAAGGGGCAATGTGTGACCCTGCTTGATTGTAAATGCTGCTTATCTGTAGGTGGCATAGTACATGGATTAATCACTTTAAGTACATTAACCTAGTATGTGACATTAATAATACATGCTGGAGGGAGAGATTCATCTAGCAGACTTTAACACATCTTTGCAACAGAGCACTGGCTAATGGCAAGCAGAGCACCTCAGTGCACCTCATCATGTGCCATCTGTATGACTGGCAGGGTGGCCATCATTTCATGACAGGGCTTCTGCCTGTGTCCCTCTTAGACTGGGGCAATATGTGCTGATCACGTAAATAAGGGTATACAGTTGTCTATGATTGTGAAGGCTGTATGGCCATTATGCTAGTGAAGTTCAAACATCCTATGGTTCCCTAAGCAAATGTAAATTGTACTATCAGCCACACACACAAACATGGCTACATTGAGGATAGCACCACTTCCAATCACTGCTTACAGGAGATGTCACAGCACACACATAGTGCAAGTTTGCTGTATGTAGATTAGAACACTTACCCATGTAATGGTATACAGTACAGACCACAGTACATGATGCATGCAACACAGCTCATGTCTGATAGTACTGTCAGTTTAGGATATATTATGCTTGATGACATCAGCAGGCCAAGTTGTGGTCTGGCATTTTGAGGGCCACATCACCTGCTACAACTAAAATTCTGCAAAACCCTACTTTTTTGTATGTAGCCAAGGTGATCATACTTATCCCATATGGACATACACAAACGCACCAAATGGCCGACAGTGATATTAGAACCCCTACCCATCTAGTCTTACACACAATAGATCACAGTACTTAGCACATGCATGATTGTGAAGGCTGTATGGCCATTATGCTAGTGAAGTTCAAACATCCTATGGATCCCTAAGCAAATGTAAAATGTACTAACAGCCACACACACAAACATGGCTACATTGAGGATGGCACCACTTCCAATAACTGCTTACAGGAGATGTCACAGCACACACATAGTGCAAGTTTGCTGTATGTAGATTAGAACACTTACCCATGTAATGGTATACAGTACAGATCACAGTACATGATGCATGCAACACACCTCATGTCTGATAGTACTGTCAGTTGAGGATATATTATGCTTGATGACATCAGCAGGCCAAGTGGTGGTCCGGCATTTTGAGGGCCACATCACCTGCTACAACTAAAATTCTGCAAAATCCTAGTTTTTTGTATGTAGCCGAGGTGATCATATTTATCCCATATGGACATACACAAATGCACCAAATGGCCAACAGTGATATTAGTACCCTTACCTATCTAGTCTTACACACAATAGATCACAGTGCTTAGCACATGCATCACAACTTAAATAACAGCTGGTAGTCTTAATATTGAGGACATCATCATCAGACCTTGTAGAAGAGAACACTTTGGAAGCTACCAGCAGCTTACAAGCCCAAAAAGTGCATAATCATTACAGTTTGATAGCCAATGAGGGTTTCTCATTTGCTTGACAGGTGGAGACACACACACACACATATGCACCAAGTGGACACAGTGAGATTAGAACCCTTACATATCTAGTCTTGCCCACCATAAATCACAGTACTTATTGCACACACCATGGCCGATGTCTGTTTTATATGTGATTGTAGGCAAAATACTTGTGGATTACACAAACTAGGCTCGTGGTAAACAGCATCTGTGGCCTACAGAGTGATATTGCTTTGTACTGTTATCTGCATGTAGTATCCTAGCAGTGAGATAACTGTTATTATCCTAGCTATGTGTTTACAGTTACCAGTATGTCCATATGTGGCTGTTTTCACTTGGATGAGCAAGCCTGTGGGAATGAACAATATGCTCTCCCCATGCGTGCATAGACAACATTATACATTACACCACCTGCTCACCTGTGCTGTCTATGTGGTGACATCCAGCTGGCTCAGGGGTCTGTAGATAAGTGCGTTATGTACTGTTGAGCCCTTACTTTGGATCCTTTGAGCAACATTATAGATGTGTGATAGAGCAGTTGTACTCACCAGTATTAGGTTATTTAGTACAATGCAGACATCCACACACATATTTCTGTATATAACAAGGATGTATATATACATGTAGCAGTGTGTGTATGAACTGTACATGTGTTATGTAGATATATGTATATGTGTGTGTGTGTCTATATATATATATATATATATATATATATATATATATATATATATATATATATATGGGATCCATACAAATGCTCGACTGCATCTTTCACCGAATCCCAATTTGGGAGCAAACTTGAGAGAAAGTGCTTTTCATTGAAGCAGCACTTTCACGTAAGTATGCTTGTTGTTCAGGTCGTACTACAGTGTGGTAAGGGAAAATTCCCTTTTCCCCACTGTAGTGTGACCTCAGAGTAAGAATATTAAAGTAGAGGGGTGAGGGGCTTGCCCCCCACATCAGGGGTGCAGGGGGGCTTGCCCACCTGCATTCAAGTAGAGTTTGTGTTTTTTTTTTACATACTTTAATGAAAGCACTTTTTCAATGAAAGCGCTTTTGTTAAAGTGCGTTTGGTGGTAATGGATTCGGGCTTTTGAACTTTCATTCAAAAGTCCTAGATCTATATATAGAAACTGTTAGTAGGGGGGCAACCCCCCCAGCACCCCCATGGGGGGCTCTGTGCCCCACACCCTTGTAACTTAAATATACCAACTCCAAGATTGTACTACAGTGCGGAAGAGAGACATTTTCCCATTCTGCACTGTACGGAGATAGTGGTTCACCATGATCAGCTTTTCAAAAGTCGATCTTATGGTCTCGGCTATATGAATTTTGACTTTGTGAAAAGTCAATCATGTGAAGGGGACCCATATATAAATATATATATATATATATATATATATATATATATATATATATATATATATATATTATATATATGTATATATATCTATTTGAATATACATAGAGATAGACATGCTATGTATGTGAGAGAGAGATAGTGACAGATGGATATGTATACATATAGGGTCTATGACAGTTGAGCGAAAAGCCTATTACATGAATACGAATATGTCGAACCGTATTGCACAAAATACGTAAACCTCGAACGTCCAAAACCGCAAATTCCAAAATGTCAATTTGTTTTGGTTGGCCCATCTAGGGTATGGCTCCGTAAGGTAAGTGTGCGTTAGATAGAACTTTAGGGTTAGGATTTGGGTTAAGGTAAGTGCATAGATAGGTAATGTATTTAAGATTTAGTGCAGTGTTAGATGTAGGTTTTTTTTTTTAAGTGTATGTATGTGTGTTATTTATTTTGTTTGGGTGTATGTCTGTAGGGGAAGTGTGCAGTAGTTATGGACCTTAGGGTTAGGGCGGGGTTAAGGATAGTGCATAGATAGTTGTGAATGTGAGGTTTAGTGTAGTGTTGGAAGTAGGGTTTTGTTAAATGTATGTATGTGGATTATATATTTTGTTTGGGTGTATGTCTGTAGGGTTTGGTTAGTGTATGTATGTGGTTTATTTATTTTGTTTGGGTAGATACTAAGTAGCGGGTGGTGGGGTTGGCCGACTATGACAGTTTTATATTTTATTTTTCGCTGTTTAGTGCGTTCAGGATTTTCACTATTCGAGGTATAGGGGTCGATGTTTAGGTATTCGCGTAAAGGGGTTTTCGCTCAGCTGATATAGACCCATACGTATATGTATGTATGTATAGGCATATGTATACATAACAGATCATTTGATCAAGGGGCAACAGAATTGATCTCAGTTTAACTAAGTATATAGGCATTCCCAGTGAGACTCTCAGTACTTATAAAGTGATTCCAGGCCACACCTACCTGCACTCCAGTCCAGGATTTTGTGTGTTACAGACACTGACATCTGTCCCTGTTTCTGCTGTACTGCACTTCACTCAAAATGTCTATGGCATTCTCCAGCTATCTGATGTAATTATAATGTAACAGAGGGTCATAATGTTACACCACACACAGACTGACAGTCTGTAAAAACGCCGACATAATAATACCTCACATGCAAAAGATGTGGATGCTTCCAGATTTGAACCATCAACAGCATCACCCATGCTAACTTTCCTACTCCACTGAGCCACACATGCTGCCAGCCAGAGAGTAGTCATTCATCACACAATCAACAGTATACATACGTACATTGTTATTGGTGCATTAGTGAGCCATACAATGTGTAATCAATTTCTATGTTACTGGCCTGTGTTTGCCTGGACTGCTGATATACCATTGCTGACCTACTGTTAGACTGGTTTTATGGGAAATCTGCTTTGTTGAGTGTGGGGGAACAACAGTATATACTCTGCTGGGATATATAGTAGTCCAACTATCATGTGACCCCACTGCTTAACATCTCCCTTGATTAATGTAGTGCATATTCTAACCATGAGGCCTAGTGAATATTAAGGAACACATACTAGTGGACTGGGTAACTGTAGTCCATGGTGGATGTTACTTGTGTAAAAATAGCCCACTATATTTCTTTGCATAACTGCAACGGATCCATACATACAATAGCATATTATAGTAATCCCTGCAAATATTGTGTACTGGGCATGCCTATGTCTGCCTACAGGGACATCATCGGGGGATTCCTCCTCTCAGTCCTCCTATGACTGTAGCTGTGGTGATCTAGGCAGTGGTGGGGGGGCTATGTATCCCTTCCATTTGCTGATCCTGCTGCAGCTGTTTCCGCAGGATCATATTATGTAGCATAGCACATACTGTGAGAATATAGTAATAAAGCAAGCAGATAAGGATGGATCAGTGGTGACAATGGATTTAGTTGATTATAATGATAGACTGGATGAGTTTTTGTCTGATGAGAGCACTTTTATGAAGTTAAAAATGATAGATGCAAAGAAATATATTGCCACAGTGAATATGAAAATTCATGAGCTTCAAATTAATGGAGATATTTCTGTTGAATTATTTAATTATTTAACTGTACCCTTTCCTGTGCTACTGATATTGCACAGCTTACCTAAAGTCCATAAAAGTTTAAAAAAAAACATGAGACCTATTATTTCAGGAAGGGAATATGTGACAGAACCAATCTCCCTGTACCTATAATAAGCTTTAGGTAAATTTATGCGTAAGGTACAGAGTTATGTAAAGGATACTGCATATTTTTTATTGAAGTTAGATGACTGTTTTGAGAGATGAATGCAAGGTGAATTTTATTTGGTCATGTTAGTTATTAATTCCCTATTTACAGTCATAGTGAATGATTATGGCTTCGAAACTATAAGAAGCTTTTTGTGCTCTGAAACTGACCTACCTGGAAGAGATGTGGGAAATATTTGTCAGTTATTAGAAAACTGTTTTATCAAATAACATGTTTATGTTTAGAGATCAATTATATTTACAAAAATCAGTTGTGGCAATGGGGACATCTGTACCTAATTGCTACACAAATTTGGCACTTAACGTTTGGGAAAAATAATTTGTATATAGCTCTAATAATCCCCATCATGATAGAATTTTTTTTGTATGCTTGTTTTGCTGATGATGTGTTTTTCATTTGGCAAGGTGGTGAAGAACAACTAAGACAGTTTGTTGAATGTCTTAATTCTTCAACTGTTTTTTAAAGTTCAAAATGAACCATTCCAAGGAAATTATAGAACTCCTTGATGTAAAAATCGATAGAAAAGAAGAAGGTCTATCTACTACTATATATAAAAAGAGTGTTCAAAAAGAGTGTTCATGTTAATCGCTATGTACATAAGATTAGCATGCATGCACAGCACATATTTAGTGGGGTAGTTAAGAGCCAGATGTTAAGAGTAAGTAGACTAAACACTGATGATGAGCGATTCACTCGCCAAATGAATGAAATGGTAGAAAATTTTAAACAGAAGGGATATGATCAGAGCTTGCTAGAAAGTACTATACAAGAGGTAACAGCACATAGATCAGACATAGCTAAGCCATACTTTGGGAATAATTAACTTAATTTGAGTAGTCATGACCAATTATATAAAAAACAAGAGAAATTAAGATATGTACCGAGGTACATCAAAAGAACACTGGGGTGAAAGAAATAATAGTGAAAAACTGGCATATCTTGAAAGCTATACCAGGTATTGAAAAAATCATTGACAATGAACCGAAATTTGCATATAGGAATAGCAGGAGTTTAAAACAAATGTTATGTTATAAGGGAATGAAACAGCATAAGAGTGTAATTAATAAAAGAAAGGGCACATATCCATGTTATAATTGTATTTGCTGCCCAAATATTATAACTGATACTATTTTTGTTCACCCTGTAACTTCACAGAAATTTATCTTTTACACTTTTGTAATTGTAATACTGACAAAATAGTGTAACTCGCTACCGGTGTTGAATATAGTGACTTCTAAAAAGGTAAATCTACTAGGAGGCTGAAAGACTGAATTGTAGAGCATCGCTCAGATATGCATAGGCAGGTTTGTACGAATGCATTAGCTAAACATATATTAGATTCTGATTTAAGTCATGACTTTAGATTTAGGGTTATTGATGTAATAGGCAAAAGTCCAAGAGGAGGTACTATAAATAATAATGTTGAGACAAAGGAATATGAATGGGTAATTAGGCTTGCCACAAATAAATATGCAGGAATTAATGCTGCAATTAGTCTGAAACCAATTTTGATAAAAAAAAGCAGATGCTGTATAAATAGTGAGGAACAGATATTTTAATTTGTGTTTATAAAAAAAAATTACACAGTAAAAATAGTAAATTACCAAGCCACCGCAACACAAGGCACAACATATACAAGAACATATATCGTGACTGTATATATATATATATATATATATATATATATGTGTGTATGTATATATATATATATATATATATATATATATATATATATATATATATATATATATATTGGCATGCATCCTATCTCTTCAGCTCTTTGGATTGCAGAATGGGTTTAATGCATATTTTATTTTGCAAACCCTTACATGTAGTAGCCCGCATGCTAATAATCCATTTGAGTTCTGATGCTTCTGTTCTATTTCGAACACTACCTCCCCATTCACTGGGCACAATGTTCTCAATTACTATACATCTAAAAGAGAGTGTGGGGTTATGCTGCATGACATGTTTAGCTAGTGCACTTGTTTCTATCTGTCTGCTAATATTGTACACATGCTCTCGAATATGATCCTTGAACTTTCTGTCAGTTTTACCAACATAGAAAGACATACGTACTTGGCAGTAGGCCAGGTAGACCACATGCATAGAATCACAACTAGCATGTATATTATTAAACTCCATCATCCTACCTGTGCCAGGATATAAAAACTTACTGGTGGTATCAATCAGACAGCAAAAGTTACATTTTTTTAAAGGGCAGAGTGCCTATAACACTCAAGGCCATTTCCTTACTGTTATCCAACTTTGGATAACAAAGCATCTTTTTAAGTGATTTTTTTATTTCTGAAACCAAATCTTGGTCTATCCCCCACTATAGACTTAATCTGTTCATCCATACATAAGACACACTAATTCCTGTTAAAAATATTCTGTAACAGTTTAATGTTACTGGAGTACATAAAGGGAACTCTCATTTTATTATAGTAAGTTTCCTCTCTATTACCCCTTACCAGCTTCTCAGAGAAGTAAGGTTACTCTTGATCACCCCCTCATAAATGGCATGTGAGGAAACACTTCATCCACTTCCACAGGATTGTAACCCCGTGATTTAAAATTATCACTCAGATGTTTCAATTCTCAATTAAAATCTACATTCATAGAGTTCAGTCTTGATGCCCGCAATCCCTGTCCTTTGATCACATTTTAAAAAATGTGTGCCAGATGCATACTCTGCCTCTGCACATATATATTTCTATGACATTTCTTTCTATATATCTGGGTGTTAAATTCCCCCTTTGTGTTTCTAATTATCCTTTCATCTAGAAATTCTATTGCTGTAAGGGACATGTACACTTTTAAAAACTAGTGCTTCTACTCATTTATTGATGTAGGGATTCAAAGGATTTCTTATCTCCTTTCCAAATTAAAAAATTATCCACAAACCTCTGGTAAAACACCAGGTGTCCATGGAATCTATCATTCAAAAGGTGCTGCTTCTCCCAGCTTGGCAAAATGATGTTGGCTTATGTTATGCTCGGACATTAAGGTATTGTTTTCTAGTATTACCTCCTTTAACATACAGAAGTCTATAAATTTCACCTCATAATGTCCATCATCCACTAGGTATTCCCATAAATGGTTTACACTTATGTAATTTGTGACTCTATATTAAACGTGGCTAGTCTAAAATCCTCTATCTATCTCATGTTCCTTTGTGAACTGAAATAAATCATTTAGAAAATCTTCCAATCCTTTGTGTATCTATCTGTGTGAAAATGGCCTTCCTCATCAACACTAATCCAAATATCTAAGAATTCGACCATACTGCCCGAATACTTCCCTGTAAACCTTAAAACGTTGTTGCTATAGTTCATATAATCAACCAATTCAAGTAGTTTTTCTCATTTACCATCCCAAAGAATAAAAAGGTCACTACAAACCTTCTGTAAAAGATTAGAAGTCTACGTGCTAGTGGATGTATAAGCATGTTCTGAGATTCCCATTCAGCCATCACAATATTGGCGTAGCTATTGGCACATGGTGCACCCATAGCTACGCATAACATTTGCTGGTAATATATGCCATTAAATAAAAACACATTGCTATGCAGAATTATTTTAAGTAAACCACATATTAGATCCACTTTCACACAGATAGATACACAAAGGATCGTCATCGTCCTGCATATCTTCATAGAACAAGCATTCACCCTAGCCATGTGTTCAACAATAATTTGAAGGGTCAAGCTATGCGGTGCTCTAGGTTAACTGAAAAGGATGTTAGATGGAATGAGGAATTTGTTCGAATGAGTGATGACTTTACTGGCATGGGATACTATGAAAATGAAATTCGAAGGACAGCGGTCAGTGTTAATGCTATGAG
Source organism: Protopterus annectens (assembly GCF_019279795.1). Classification (NCBI taxonomy): domain Eukaryota; kingdom Metazoa; phylum Chordata; order Ceratodontiformes; family Protopteridae; genus Protopterus; species Protopterus annectens. The sequence continues at coordinate 1,504,433,060 of NC_056735.1, forward strand.
GCGTGATAGGGCTAGGCCTTACTTTTATAAACCTAATGTGCAGTACAAGAAATGTAGGAAACAAGGGAATAATGTTCCATTCACATTTGCTTACACCAGAGACAGTGAAATGATAAGGGGTATTTACAAAGGACTTGGAAGATACTCCAGACTGATACTCAGATAGCTCAGATAGCTGGAGAAAAACCATATATAGTGTACAAAAATACCAGAAATCTTAAACGGACGCTATGCTATCCAAAAGCAGTATCACACTCTAAGATACAGCATGCAAGTAAAGGGACAATTAGGTGTGGTCAATGTAATTTTTGTGACTATATATATGAAGGGACTAACTTTAAGCATCCTGATACAGGTGTAGAATTTATTCTGTACACTAATGCTAATTGAAATAGTAAGAACCTCATGTACTTAGCTCGCTGTATGCAATGTAATTCATTCTATGCTGGGAAAACCAACAGACACCTGAGAGAGCATATCAGAGACCACATATATTGTTTGAAAAAAGGGCATACATACAGTGCATCAGTGAAGCACATTTTAGACCTAGGATCTACACATCAGTTTAAATTTAGTGCGCTAGAATTAGCACCTGAAAAGATTAGATTAGGTGACATTTCTAATGCCACTGAAAACAGAGAACTTAGATGGATTATTAAACGTAGATCTCATTTAAGTAAAGGACTTAATGACCATATAGCCATCACTACTAGACTGAGGGATAGGAAACTAAGGAATTGATTTATTTTTATTGCTATGTCATGTCTATTTCATCTTATTATTGTGTCTTATTATCTCTGTCTTTTTAAATATTATGGTGGGTTTTGATTGGTTTATTTGAATGTTAATACTATAAAAGGAAGTGATGTATGTTATTTTGTAAGGTCCAATGAAGCAAATTTTATTTGTGAAAGCGCTCACCTTTTATTATTTTCATTAAAGTGTTTGTGAAGACCTTTAAATCTCATTGCCTGCTGTGTTCCGCTGTGTCCTGCCACATAGATATTTTGGTTTGTTTTACTTATTGGTTGACACTGTGGCAGTTATTCCTTTGTGGTATTAGCCTCTTGCTTGTGATTATTCAACATTTACCACTTGTGTTGCCATGGCTTGGTCATTTGCTATTTTTTACTGTGTATTGTGTTTTCTGCATGTTGGACCATTTATCCTTAATGTCCTCACTATTTGCTTTGTTGTTACTATTTTTGCACAGTATTGGAACATGGCTGAAGGGAATACATTTACGCTTGAACTGGATTATACCCTGAGGCTGATGGGAGAATGGAGGAAATATCATGAGCAGTTGTCTATGTAAGTTGAATGGAATGAAAACCCTCTTTTACAACTGGAAGCTAAAAATCATGTTTCTAATGACAAAGTAAGTGACTGTGACTTTACTTTGTTGTGAAGGAATCTATTGAAGCTAGAAAATGAAGTTTATAAGTTAAAAAGGCTTCAAGCTCAGAGATACCACTTTGAAGCCTGTTTGCAGAAATGCATTATACCTTGCGGTCTTCAAGTATTAAAAACGCCCACATATGGTGACACACATAAGGAATTATTGATAAAATGGCAAAAATTGAATCTTCATTTAAGCTTCAGCTACTTGCAACTTCTGGTAGATTACTTCAAACCAGAGTAGCTTGAACTGCTTACCAGCATAAATAATATGCAGATGGAGCTGTATGATAGATTTCTGGCCAGAGGTCTTAGATGAGAAATTAGGCTGCATCATTGAGTCTGTGTCTTTATATGAAAGACAGCTATTAAACCAAAAACGGAGAAAGTTGGAGAGAGACTCAAATGATTTTGCACAAGGTCATGTTTTAACCGGGCCGAGACATAAGGATACAACTTCCAATGACAATTCCTGTACCTCTGAAGTGGTAGAGGTGCCTTTAAGAAGGGAAGTGGCTAATACCTTCCATAACTAGGAACTTCCTGCAACCAGTGTTGAACCATCATTGAATGCGACTTGTATAACTAATGGAATGGAAGGAGGTGCTCGTAAAAAGTCTAACAACAGCTTGATTGAAATGAATATAGCAGGCAGTGATATATCCAGACCGTTAGCAGTGGGGAACATCCCTAGAAGTGATATTACACTCCCTTTCCCCATACATACAGCCAACAAATCACAACGATTGAACAGCAGGGGCAGAATGAAGAGGAAGGTGACGCCAAAGCAAGGGAGCAACAGGATGATCAAAAAGATGTGGCAACAGATGGAGAATCATTAATTTGGAACATTTCCTCCAAGCAACTGTCGATTTGTGAACTGCAGGGAATATTTAAAGGTATGACATTTATACCAGCAGGGAAAAGTACTTTAACTGATAGTATTATTGAACTAAAGCTTCCACTCGCAATCTTATGTTTAAAGTACAGTTTAGGAATAACACAGATGTAACCAGGAAGGCTATGACCTTCCGGAAGAAAAGTACATAAGTTCCCCTGTTAATAATGCTGTAGTGGAAACCTTTGAAAAGTTGTGTGAGCAGGAAATATATATGTTTAATAACAGAACAAAAAGTAAATGTTTTTATAACTTAAGTAAAGATGAAAGGTTAGCTTTGAAAGCCTTATAAAAAGACACTTCCATCTCTGTCAGACCCACTGATAAGGTGGTACTTATTTATGTTATGGACCATAAGTTTTACTGTGACACAATATTACAAATGCTGAGTGATGACAGTGTATATGAACAAAGAGATAGATCACGTATTGATAATATGGTCAAAAGAACATATGATGTGCTATATGACTGCCTTCTTTGTCTCATGATTAGCTTTGAACTGTTTAATTATTTTGTGGTGGAAGAATCAGTTATTCATATAATACAAGGGCTACTTAAAGTCCACAAACACCCTACACTTCCACCTATGAGGCCTATAGCTGCAAAGAGAGGGCGTTGTACTGAGCCACTTTCCCAGTACCTTGAAAAATATTTAAGACCTGTTTTGGACAGGAATATGTATATACTGAAGGACTTTGAACATTTTTTTAAATGACTTATTTCAATTTAACCAGGAACATGAGATAGGTAGAGATTATAGACTAGCCACATCTGACGTACAGTCACTTTTCACAACAATACCGAATGACATAGGTGTAGACTTTTTAAGGGAATACCTAGTGGATGATGGACATTATGAGGTGAAATGTATAGACTTGTTGTCTATGTTTATGGTGGTAATACAAGAAAACAATCTCTTCATGTTTGAGCATAACATTTACCGGCAGATAGATGGCATAGCTATGGGCACGTCATGTGCCAATACCTACGCCAGCATCATTATGGCAAGCTGGGAGAAGCAGCATCTTTTGAATGATAGACTCCATGGACACCTGGTGTTTTACTGGAGGTTTGTGGATGATTTGTTTTTAATTTGGAAATGAGATGAGAAGTCATTTGAATCTCTACATCAATACATGAATAACAGCACTTGGTTTTTAAAATGTACATGTTGTAGCTCCCTTACAGTAATAGAATTTTTAGATGAAACGGTAATTAGAAACACAAAAGGGAAGGTTAACACCCAGATATATAAAAAGAAGTGTCATAGAAATATATATGTTGAGAGGGAGAGTATGCATCCGGCACACATTTTTAAAAATGTGATAAAAGGACAGGGCCTACGGACATCAAGATTGAACTATAAGAATGAAGAATGCCATTGAGAATTGACACATCTGAGTGATAATTTTAAATCAAGGGGTTACAATCCTAAGGAAGTGAATCAAGTCCTTCTCAGATACCATTGATGAGGGGTGATCAAGGTAAACATTACTTCTCTGAGAAGCAGGTAAGTGGTAATAGAGAGGAAACTCACTATAATAAAATGAGAGTACCCCTTATGCCCTCCAGTAAAATTAAATTGTTACAGAATATTTTTGACAGGAATTGACATGTCTTATCTACGGGTGAACAGATTAAATGTATAGTGGGGGATAGACCAAGATTTGCTTTCAGAAATAAACAAACCACTTAAAAGGATGCTGTGTTATCCAAAGTTGGATAACAGTAATGAGATGGCCTTGAGTGTTGTAGGCACTCTGCCCTGTAACAAATGTAACTTTTGCCATCTGATTGATACCAGCAGTAGGTTTGTACATCCTGATGCAGGTAGGATGATGGAGTTTAATATACATGCTAGTTGTGATTCTATGCATGTGGTCTACCTGGCCTACTTCTAGGTATGTATGTCTTTCTATGTTGGTAAAACGGACAGAAAGTTCAAGGATCGTATTAGAGAGCATGTGTACAATATTAGCAGACAGATAGAAACAAGTACACTAGCTAAACATGCCATATCGCATTACCCCACACACTCCTTTAGATTTATGGTGATTGAGAACATTATGCCCAGTGAACAGGGAGGCAATGTTAGAAATAGAACAGAAATATCAGAACTCAAATGGATTATTAGGATGTGGGCTACTACAGGTAGAGGTTTGAATGCTAAAATATCCATTAAACCCATTCTGCAAGCTAGAGAGTTGAAGAGATAGGATGCATGCCAGAATATATATACATATATATATATATATATATATATATATATATATATATATATATATATATATAGTCTCTATATGTGTTTTATATATTTTTTTATATGTACTGATTTTCATATCTGTCACTATTTTTTATATATACTACTTTTCCATATATGTTGCTATTTTGTGCATTATTGGTGTTTGTACAGACCATTGATGTATTAGATCCATTTTACAATCTGTAACTTTAAGGCTGAATTGGCCAAGTGACCTCATTGGCTGGTTTGTATGTTAAAAATGGTGTCTTTTGGTTGTTTCTGTAATGTGTGATGAAGCAGCAAAGGTGCTGCGAAAGCGCTCACTATTATAAAACTTTATTCCTTGTGTTGCAGTGGCTTTGTCCCTCACTATTTGTTATTGTGTATTGTATTTTCTGCGTGTTGGACCATTTATCCTTAATGTCCTCACTATTTGCTTTGTTGTTTATAAAAAAATATTATGGTTGTGATATCACATGATATGATTATCATGTGAGAAAGTTGTAGTCATGGGATTTTATATGGTTATATAAGTGGATTGTAATTTTCATTTTATTGTTGCACTGAAGAAGGGCTAAGCCCAAAAGCTTTGCTCATCTGTGTTAATTGTGTTTTATTAAATCGCGTTCTGACATTCTTGGCTGGAGTTTTGTCTCTGTTTACAGTGTATGACACCCACCACTTCAGGGTAGTGTGCTACATGGTAGAAGTGTTACATATTGCTGGCACTCATCTCAGCAGTGAAGGGAAAAGAAATATGCTCACTGGCATGTTGTAGCATGACATCCAGGAATTGGAGGAGTACCCTGGATGCTGATGCCTGTGATACACCCATCATGTCCCCAGTTGGTCTTTGGAAAGTACCTGTGATAGTATTCTAAAGGCTACACATACCTTTGTTTCCACTGAGATGGGTTCCCCTCTATTGGCTCTGGGTCTGAGTTGAGGGTAGCAGAGCTCAGTGAGTTCTTGTAGTATGTCCCTGTCCACCCTGTAATGCTCTACAATCTCCAGTTCATGTAGGTCCTGAAAGGTTACCCTGGGCCTGAACACTCTTCTTCTTCTTCCCTATCTAGGCCTACTGTCAGCAGCAGCATTGACTTCAGCATCTAGCACATGCAGGTGCAGCAGAACTGCACCAGCCCCTAGCATTCTCTCAGTTAAAATGTCCAAGTCTGTACTGCAATGGTGCAGAGTATTAGGGAAAAAAATCAGAATGTAGGGAGTATGCATACTTTATTGAGCTCTGCTGTAGGAGCAGAGAGTGTGATTCGGTAACTACGATGCATTGCACCTGCCTACAATATAATTAACATCATTTCATGGCCCTATTTATGTCAAACCAGGGTCAAAGCTAATGTAGTACATTTTTTTTAAAACATGCTCAGTACGGTGCACACCATGCAGAGACGCACATAGAACGGTAAACAAAGCTTAGATATTAGTAGACACACCCTCATTAGGTGACACACTCAGCCAGGTGGTGTGACACGCAAACATGTGCACTTCAGCTGCCATGAGCTTAAAAGTCAGTAGGCACACCCCTCTTGGTGTCAGCTACCTCCTGTGTAAACAGAAACATGGGTCTAAACCTACACAAAAGGGATATATGGACACGATTACTCCTTTCTGCTATTCAGTATCTCCACTTCATTTGCATAGGTATCTGTGCTCACAGACTGGAAACTACACTCTTCAGAGCCCAACCACATTAGCAACAGTACCAATGTACCATTGTAGGGACTCCATGTGGAGTCATGTAATACATTTCTGTCACATACTAATTAATTCGTTTTTTCCTTTTTTTTTAACTTTTTTATAAAGCATTTTTGTGCACTGCTGAGTGCCGCACAAACATGTCCAGATTATTAAAAGAAAATTAATTTAACTTATTTCCTTTCATTTTTCTGACATACAGGATAATTTCTGTCATATGTGTATGTGGTATGACATTTCTGTGCAAATATCTACATTTTTACATCTCCTTTTGTCTCTGTACACTCCTGTACAAGGAATGTTTCTGTGTACACTACAGACACTGACATGGGGTCTGAAGAAATGCCTATCTACTTGTTGTATCCCTATCTGTTTCATTTGCATGAGATTCACCTGCTTATGAGGTGACTTGCATGCTATAGAAGTTTCCAGGTTGGTGTGTGCATGCACGCTGCTCAACACCCCTTACTAAATCTAAAAATGTTCACGGCCATGTAAGCACCGCAACGTGATGCCTAGATGGGGGAAAAAAACTTGTAGGTTTTATTAAATTCCCCCCACAATCATGTCCCACCAGGACCCAGGTGCTGAGAATATTCTGAATCAATATTCTTAATGTGATTGAGATATTGTGCAATGGTTCTAGCCCTTCTGTAGGTAAAACTACATTCATCAAGCAAAATTCTAAAAATAGTACTGTTTTTAAAATATACCAATGTTTGTAAATAATGTTTTGATGGCATTGTCATGATTGCCATAATTGGTGAAGAAAACGCATGTATGCTTATTTAATCTTGTTTGTATTTAAATTTCAAACATTGATCATTCTTTATTTCATCAGCTATTGTTTGAGCACACTCCACATCTACACAATTATAGTCACTTTGTGGAAATCAGTTACACATATCCCTAAAGCAAGTCTAAAAACCATTTTCTTGAGAACAAAATATTTTAATTCCTAAAAAAAATGTGATTTCATGTCTTGGGTAACTTCCAGTCGCCTATAAAATGACATTTTTGTGAAAATGCTTTCTAAACAATGATGCATTTAAAGTGCTATCTAGATTTTTGTTATGAAAACATCCAAAAATGGAATGCCTTGTGAATGAATGTCTATAGTACATTCCATGATCTACTTATTTTTAAGTCATTCAACAAATTGCATTAGTTTATCCCTATCAGTTGTCCATATTAACCAATGATCTTCTAAAAGCATTGCAACATATCAATAGTGTGGAAGAAAATGTATGTTCAGAGTCATAAATCATTATTTTCATCAAATAATGCACATATATGCCAAATGGACTCTATCTGTACCTCCTGAATCAGTGTTAGATAATGTGTAGAACATTATCATATTTAACAGTGGTTTTATGTAAATAAAATATTTAAAAATGCCAATAGATGTTCCATTAAATAGTTTTTTTCTGCTATAGTCAATCTACCCAGAGGCATGTAGGGTATTTTATGAATAATAGGGAGTAGATAAACATATTGTGGAACTGGATTTTAACTACTAAGTTTTTATTGACCTATAGTTTATAATGTCACCATTTAGAGCACTTTTTATTAAGGAATTTATCTCAACTTTAAACTCTGATGTGGTGTCTAAAACTATTTTCTGATATTTTCCATCACCTAGTTGTAGCATTGCTTCTGCGTGATATTTTTCAAAATCCCCATAGAACCACACTGTCACTTTTATCTGTTGTTGTTCAGTACCACATTGTTATTATTTTGAAGGGATTTTAGTCCAAACTTTCTCCTCTAGACAAATTTTTTTCACCTTTTCTAAAAATAAAGGAGACATAAAAAGTAGTGTCTTTTAATGCTGTTTTTTTTTCCAAAAGATGAAACAAATATGATTACTGTAGGTTGAAAAGTAGATTTTTTTTTATAATATAAGCATGCTGAATTATCTTGAACTGATACTATCCTTCTTAAAAATATACATATTTCATTTTCTGCAAAATGCTTTTACATCTGACACATATTTATGCTCACATTTAATAACTGATGGTATAAAATTCAGTACTTTATTAAGCAAATATTATTTGTTACATGTGTAGAAATGTGCACAAGATCATCACAGCCAAGAACATTTGTGCTTGCATCTGTTTTTGGAACAACTTGGAATGTTCACCCCTTTTTCCTATTCTTCATTGTTTCCCACCCCTCCTCCTCCTTGACCATGTGTGTGTGTGTGTGTGTGTGTGTGTGTGTGTGTGTGTGTATGTGTGTGTGTGTGAGTGTGTGTGTGTATGTGTGATACTACATTGCTGAAGGGACCATTGCCCAATTTCTTGATCCATTTCTGGTGCTGAAGAAGTGATATCAGTTATAAAATTATCCGAGGATTCACATACTTGCAAAACAGAGCATGCAAAACATAGCATGGACTGACTACATGTGAACAGTCTTTTCCTTTTTCTAAATGTTCATTTCTTAATGAGTGTTCAGTGTTCATCAGAAAAAAATGCACCATTCTTTTAGAACACCACCATATAAGCTGTTGATTAAGCAGGTAATAATGTAAATCATTTTTGTATGTCTTTACTTTTTTTTTAGTCTGAAATTTTTTCTTTAAGATTTTCATTCACGGTCCATTTTCTTTTTAAATTCTGCATTTTCCCAAAACTCATTTACCTTTACAGAAAGATCACCCACTATTTTGTGAAAATTGTTTATGTGTCTGTCCTAAAAATCAATTAAAGTCAGTTTATACAGACTGCCATTTCTTGAACCATATACCACTGCTTTAATTAAAAAAGAAATCATCTGTTTCAATAATGCATTGAATCTAGTCTGCTTTATTTATTGGTCCTTGTCATTCAGTTTATTTGGGAGCTATGAGACTATGAAGGATATTCATTAAACCATTAAATGGATTATATACTGGCATTCTGCATTGGTGCTGACTTTTAAGTTGGATTGTTGCAGTTTCTTTTAGTTTGCACAGACTGCTGTCTTAACCATAATGGGTCTTCCTGGTTTTGATTTGGATTTATTTTGCTTAATACCTGTAAGTGCCAGGACAGGCTCTAATTTCCCTGTGACCTTATACTTCATTGGACAGACAACTAGATAATGCATGAATGAGAAAAGAATCTGCTTGACAAGGGGCAGATTGCATTTGTTCTGTTTTGTCATGCAATACAAATCTATTTTTTACACTATATTGCTTTAAGATGTCAGTTGGTTTCCTTTCAACTTCTTTCCCTTTTCTAATCACAATATTATCCACCATAATTCACTGACAGCAACAAATCAAAATGGTCTGTTGGATTATTATTCTTTTTCTTCTATAAACCTAGAATACTTTTTTTAGTCATGTGGAATTAACTCATCTCAATACATATCAAGAATCTGCAGGCATCCTATCGTAAGTTAAATGAAGTTATTTGTCACATTTGATAGAAGAAATTGTTCTGCATCAAAACACAATGCATTTATTTATGTATGCATGTGTTTATTCATTTATAAAAGTGCTTATGCATGTAATACAGATTAAAATACAGCTGTTATTATATAAGCACAAGAAGGGAATCGGGGCCATACACCACGCAAAAAGTACTGTATTACCAGCAGTTTGTAAGGCAATCTGCAGGAGTACGGTAAAGTGTACAATGCATACCCATTTGCATTGCACTGCTAACCTAACGACACTTACAACACATGTTCTGATGTGGCAATATCCTCTTGTAACACTCTGCAGCATGTGCTTCAGACTCTCCCAGCACTGTACATCATATGAGCTTGTGATACTGCATTAGATGAATATGTACCATACCACCATAGGAAATACATATTTTTAAAAATGCTATATGTTGACTTTGTAGAAACTCTGTGACATGCTGCATTGTGTATTAACAGTCTGTTGAATGAAGGAATGAATGAACAAATAAGCAGACTGTGTGTCTGTATGATTCACTCATCTTCTGTCAGATGTGTGGATATTCATCTGGACTGTTTTGTTCTGTGATGTCATTGCCATCATTTCTTGCTTCACACGGCCATCACTTACATATTATGCAAATGCTACTGAACTATGGTTAGCTTACATAATACTTTTTCATGGATATACACACACTCCCCGGGATTCAATAATACCTACACTAAGTGCACACTAAGCGTACACTGTTCTGAGTGAACAGGCAACACACGCATAATTTCACCTTATTCCTCCTAATTTTACTGATTTTCTTGCAGCCTTAAATATCGAATGGGATTCATAAAGGTTACCACAAAGTGTACACACTTAGTGTAATCTTTCTGAGTGACTAGAAAGCATAAAAAAGGGGTAGGGATGTTCTTAAATACATATTGTGTACACTTAGTGTACATTTAGTGCAGCCGTTAATGAATCTGACCCCCAGTATCTTCCTGAGAGTGAACCATAAGTCTGATGATTGTCTTTCTTGGTCTGCATATCTGTTGATCTGGGCTGTACTCTGCTGTTTGCTATTGGACATGGACTGTTGTGTTGATAATGTCTAGGCCTTGCATGATCCTGTTCTGCATCTATGGGAGATTTCAGCATGCACACTTTCTAAATTTTAAGTGTGCTATACCAAAGCTAGATTTGTATGTAATACCAAAAGCCAGATTTGCATTTAATATGAAAAGACAGACTTGTATTTAATACCAAAAGTCAGATTTGCATTTAGCTTTATATGGTAATGAAATTGTTAAAGTGATTAATTTAATGAGATACTCAAAAGTGATAGAGAATTCAGTCTGAATGTATACCTTCAGAGGATTAGGCACATTTATTGAATGTATGTTTTTTACTAAGTGTTCTGATGGCTGTTGTCTCTGTTTGTTATTATTATGTCTTCTGAAGAAAATCGTAAATGTAAGCTGTATGAGTCACAGGACTGGATGTAGGGCAAGATGGACATATCAAAGCAAAGAAATTGTGATGCTGATATTTGGGTAAGACTGGACCTTCAGGAAATACAATAAGTGAGACTAGGAAGAGTATTAGAAATCAATATAATATAATGATGAAGGGGGGCCTCAAACATATGATGGAAATTGTTGCGTTAATGTGGAAGCAATAAAGGGCATTTTGAAAAGCAAGTAGGACACTGCCACAGATCATGTGAATGTAGCTTAAATTATGAACTAAACTGTCTACTTGACATGTAGGGCTGGAAAGAGCTACGTGCTGATTTGGCTAGTCTTTTGGTCATGCCTGAGATGCACACATAATGGTACATAAAAGGAAATGGCATTATAACTATTATGGGGAAATTACACCATACCTAGTGTTTCAGGAAGGTGCTTACAATAACCTCTGCCAGAACACTTATCTGAGGGCAGTTCAGACTCAATTTATAACATGCACCAATGGAATACCAAAGAATGGGTGCAGTGAAGGGGAAAAATTAGGAAGAATGGCTTTCCTGATATGAACTTGAGTGATGAATCCTTTTTGGACTTCAATGCTTGTTGTGAATTACTCAAAGGAAGTACCACATAAATGTACTTGATACCTTAGCAAGCTGAGAGAAAAGCTAATCACTGACTTTCTGGTTCTATCAGACCCAAAACCATATACTCTGCGTATTCGGATCAGGGTAAAATGATAAGTTATAATAAAGTATCATCCGAGTTCCATTTTATATGAAGTTTATCATATGGCTAAGGCAGCAGTTGTACATGTGTATTAAAAAAAATCTTGTATGGAGGACATCCTGAAAACATGTAGTCAATGTTTTTGTCCAGGATGACTTTAACCCTCTCATCTATGGAATAGTGTCTCTCATATACCAGGGAAGGCTTCCACTTTCTCGACTCAAATATCTGTGGCAGAAGCAAGGAGATAGTTATCAATTATGACCTACATTTTTCCAGTAATAATTGCATATAATAATACTGTGTTTTAAAGATTGGCTGCCCAAAGTAGCCCAAACCATGGCTATATTAGGACTATGCATTTTTTCTAACTATAAATTCCTGGATCTTTCATATTAGCACTTCTGCCTATGTGGGCATTATATATACACTACACAGTACATACATGTCTCTTTAGAAATCACAGCTATGGAATCATTTGCTAGTAAGGAAAAATGTTATATGATCACATTTGTTTGCTTGTTTGCATATACAGACCTGACATGATCAGAGCTGAAATTAAAAAAAATAAAAACATATTGGAGAACATGCTGTTTAAATAATTCCCCTCAAATCCAGCAACTAAGAATTTCAATTCAGTTTCCAGATACATGCAAACAAAAAAAGTAACCACTACAACATCTGTCATAAATATTTTATATTATTTTTCTTTACTGTTTTGAAGTTTGCATCTTTCTTTAAATGATGCTTGTGTAGCAGAGCAGTACCTTCCTCAAAATGAAATCACTCATCACAGTCAGTCAGTTCTTATCAAGTGGTGGCATCTGTCAGTCACTCTTCTTCCACTGACAGTAGCTGACAGATGCCACTTTATATGACTGCTGTAACCTTTCATCACTGTTAGCCCTTAACATGTCATCAGTGTGTTGCTAAGCTGCATTTCCAGTCAAAAGTAGATCTTCATATATTTTACCTTACTTTCTAACAACTAAGAATAAAAACTTCACATTTTATGTAAGTGAGAGTTTCATGTTGCTTCAACAATTCTGACAATAATGCTTCTATTTACATTTGTTATTAACAGTATACTTGGTAGATAACTTGTCCCGAGGAATTCATTTATAATATATTATCCTGAAGAAAAGAGCATAGTCGAAATAGTCCATAACACTGCACCATACTCAGTAAAATTACTTGAATAGGGCAGTAGAAACTGTCCAAATATGCTACTTAAAAAAATCATTTAACAATAGGACTAAGACTGGTTCACTATAAATGTTGAGAAAATAGATTAAACAAATAGAAATACATTTAAAGAAACAGGAAGGTGAAATTAAAAAAAAAATAATCAAATTTAATTCAGGTTCAGAAGGGAAACATTCTTCCAGGCTTCCAATACTGGTGGAGGGGATCTGATTTCAAAAGGTGTGAAGATACAGAAGTGATGTCAGTCAACTGTGAACTGAAAAGTGGAAAAAAAGGATTAATTAAACTGAGATTAAAAAAAAATCTTAAAGGTTTCTAAGGTTAATGGAGAGGAACTGCTACCCAAACAGTTTGGAAGTATAGCTCTGGTGTCTGTCAACCAGAGATAAAAATAAATGTGAGTCTCCAGCTGCAAAAAGATCACTGAAAACTCTTTCCCATGTCTCCAGAGTACTGCATAAAGTTGTGCTACAGAGGTCTCAAATCATTTAATGGCAAAGAAAAGGCATTAATCATTCTACAGCAAAGGAAAATGCATTACAGTAAGAGTCCTGTGTGAGTTTCCATAAAATGGAAATTGTTACAAAGTGAGGACTCAAAACATGACACTACTATAAACATTTAAACCTTCAGTGATACAGAAATCTAATCAGCTCCCATATCACAGAATGGCCTCTAATGTTTACCAAGCAATAATTCAGAATATATAAAAAAACTATAACAAGTAGTGTGACAGAATCAAGTGTCACTTCTATACACCCAGAACTGGTATAGGTCATATTGCTAATGCTTCTCACACCACCTAATACTACTCAACTTAATTAATTAGAACGATGTTTCATACTTATGTGTATAAAAGAAGGAAAGAAAGAAAGAAAGAAATAGAAAAAGAAAGAAAGAAAGAAAGAAAGAAAGAAAGAAAGAAAGAAAGAAAGAAAGAAAGAAATATAATTATTTTCCTCTTGTAGAAGACTTTTGTGCACAAAAGTCAAAGTTTCCTTCTCTTCAGGAGATTTTTATTGATAACCAGCAGTCTATTGTTTCCTGTTATTCTCATTTGCTTCATGTTTATTAAGAAATATTAAGCAGCAGAATCATACCATTGGGAACTAACAGTAATAAAACAAGCAGCTTAGCTTCCAAGCTCTGCAGATCTTAGGGAAAAAGTTTGTCAGTTTACTTTGATTAAGATAAAATAAGCTATTTTAGCTTGACTAAGTAAAGGAAACATGAATGCAATCCAATTTTGTGAGGCTAATAACAACAGAGCTGTGAAATGGATGAGAAGTCAATCACACCTGAGCAGTGATATTATGTGGCTGGGTGGTATGACAATTGTAGCTAACATTCCTGAATAACAGTCTGGACAAGCTAATGTTGATACATTAGAGAATATTCCTCAACTAAAGGCTACCACATCTAAGAATTCTGGCAAAACAGATTCCTAACCCAATGCATCTTCTGTTTCTGGAATAAGTTGCCCTTTCCTATCAATCAGAATGTTTCTCTAGCAACCTTTAAAACAAGTCTGGGTGATCACATATTTTTACCAGGGAGTTGTGAAGAAAGTCTGCTTAATGGAGAGCATTGTTAGTCTTCTGACAGTATTGGATGATATGGCTGGCCTACTCCATTGTCTCCTTTGTCTGAGAACTTATGAACCTATGAAGATATTCAGACATGGGCAGCCAAGACTTCCTTTCTAAAAATGGCAGATTCCTTACAAGTATCTCAGTTACTAGAAAACCACATGAATGTGTGGGAGTTGCAGCGGTTAGCATTGCTACATCACAGCAAGAGGTTCTCCAGTTCAGTTCTCGGCTGGGGTGCCTTCTGTGTGGATTCTGGATTTCCTGTATGCTTTTGTGTAGATTTCCTCCCACATTCCAAAGACATGCATCAAAAGCATTTCTCCACAGACCTCTGCTAAAAACAGGCTCTGCCCCAGTCAGACTTTCCCAGTAAAAAAATGTAACATAAATAACAGGGATTCATGAGGTTATTGTAAAATAAAGCCGATGAACAAGAAAGTCATCAGTGGATCTTAGGTTATTTGATCAAAAGATACCTCTTGAATGATCTAACATAGTGGCCATTCCTTAGAGAGAGAGAGAAAATCTTGATTTATTTTTTCCTTTGGCATAGTTATTGAGTGCACAGGTTCCTAAAGCATATGTCAGGAACAGCACATCCATCAAGTCAAGTCACTTTCTCCATACTGAACTGCCTTTATAGAGATCTGATATTGTCAGCTATGAAGGAAGCAAACAATTTATGCTATTGGGCAATGGATTAAAACCATTCTTAGAATTCTTTTATGAGGTGATATGGAAAAGGAGACCATCTCCAGCAATAAAAAAGTTATGTTTTGGAAATACAATATCTACTGCTTTCTGCAACCATACACTTTATAAATTAAATGGCATAATAAATAGATTGAGTCTGATACCAGAGATGGCCTTTAATTCTCTACAAGTGTATCTGCAGACTGATTCTGTGCTGTTGTTATTAGGATGTACACACTGGTCACCAAAAGAAGATGGGAATACTGCAGTAGTTGTAAATGGAGTGAAAGCAGCAATTGCTCAAGTAAACATGCTGACATTTCCCAGAACAGTGCAAAAGATCTATGCAGCCATTTCACAGATATCCTAATGTACAAAGAAAATGTGAGTAGCCTGGGACACCCACTATGAAAAGAAGCCACAAGACAGTTGTTTCAGCTGAATCTACCAACTGCTAAGTGACAGTGACAGTGAAATTCACCAGTGGAACTAAATGGGTCATCTGTACCTGCACTTGAGAAGGATGATTATCCACTAGGCAAGAGTATGGGCATTTACAAAGCCCACTCACTACTTCTTTGGAGGCACCATCTTGAGAAAGCAAATACAACAGGGAAGCAAGTAATGGAAAGGATAGTCACAAATGAAAATACAGATGGAAAAAATCATAATGTGTTTTAATTGCTTCTGGTATATAAAGAACCCCAGCAGTGTTTACTAACTATCTGTCTGCAGAAGCATACTCATATTTTTGGAAAAAAAGTTCTTATGAAGTCTAAACTATTTTATGGATAAAAGTGCTAAATTAAATCTCCTGGTTGAGTTTGAGAGTGTTTGGCTGTTTGGAAGTTTTTGGTTACATTCAGTCAGGTTGTTTCTTAGGGGTCTATATTAATGTTGTTAAGAAGTGTCTTTGTACCTCGTGAGTTTGAAAGAGAAGTTAGTAGGGGACTAAGGTTTTAGTGAGGCACCAGAACTGATGATGGGGTTGAGGAAAGATAGGTTGATAAATTCTTGAAGGACATCATTGAGATAGACTGTGACATTTACACAATGAAAGTAGAAGTGGGCTTTTCTGTTTTGTGAGACATGCGAGATAGTTACCATATTTTGAGAATTGTTTGGGAGAGTGCTAGAGATATACTTGTTTGGATCTGTAAAAGAAGATTTACACCTTGCGATAGCTTGGTTTACTGAATTTCTGAGGGTTTGAATTGGTCACAATTGGGTAAAGTTGGGTCAAATTTACATTTAGTCCAGGGCTTATTTCTGAGTTTTAAAGAGATGTTTAAGTTTGAAAGTAAACTTTTTTTTTTTTTTTGGTTTATAGAGACATTTTATTTCTGGGACTACTAGGTCTTTTAGTTGAAGGAACATCGATGACAGGATATCTATGGCTGTGTTTGCATCATCCCGTAAGAGAATGGGATCCCAACAGAAACAATAGAGGTATTTTTTTTTTTAGTTTGGTATTCTTTCATTGATCGAGAACTAAACAATTATAGCACAGGAGGGGGGGGGGGGTTATGGACTGGATTGTGATGTTGAAGGTGGGGGGGCAATGGTCACTGAAGGATGATAGGATTACTGAGATAGTGGAGACAGACGAGGGAACATTAATAATGGTATGGTCTAGGGTGCAGTGTTTACCAGTTTGGAAGTTAGACCTAGTGTGTGTTTGTTTGACAGAGGCTATGACTGCTAAGGTAACTGAGATGTCTGATGACAGGGGTCCTTTGAAATGGAGATTAAAATTTCTAAGGATGACTGCATCATTGTTTTGGAGAAATGGGACAAAATAAGAATCAAAAGCACCAAAGGCTTAGCAGATTACTTGAAACAAACAATTTATTGAGTTAGCGCTTTCGGAAACAAACTGTGTTTTTCCTTCTTCAGACAAGGTACTACCATTTTCAAAGCTAATAAATGACACATACAATGCCAATTAACTGATTGTTGAAACTAATTGAATAGTTTTAAAGTGACAGATACAATTCAGTAGATTTTAAAAAAGCCAAAGGAGTTCACCTTAGGCAAATACACTTGAGTCACAGAGTCCTAACTATCAATTCAACCAACATATAAGAATAGCGATGCTGTGTATGAATATTAAAAAAACAGTTAATAAAATTGTTGTTAAACAAATCCAATAAAAAATACTTATTAGACCATTAAAAACAAATCTTCCATGACACTAATACTTTGACTAAACTGAAGGCTCACATGTAAAACCAGTAAAACTATTATCTGTTTAAAGCCAACTTCTTTAGAAAACATTTTATAGAGACCATTTTGTTTAACCCTGGGGGTAATAAGCAGCAGTAGAAATTTGCCATTTGAGTTCATCAATTTCCAGATTAATCTATCAAGGCTTTCCTCTAATATCTGTATTAATTTGTTTTAACACAGAGAACTTAAAAGCATGGTCTGGAAAATCTGCGATGTGCCTAGCCAAAGCATTGTTTGTGTCCCTTTTGTTAACAGCATAAATGTGCTCATAAATGTGTGTCCTGAGCTTTCTTTCAGTCTTCCCGATATAGAAAGCTTTACAGGCCTGGCACTTAGCACAATAAACCACTCCCTTAGATTCACACGAAAATCTACTATTAGGTTTGTATACCCTCTCCCTTATTTCAAAATGGTTATTCGTGTTGAGGTACCTACACTATTGACACCTCCCGCATTTAACCATGCCTTTACTAGTATTGGGGTGTGAGTTAATGGAATATTGCAGCAACTGTTTCAAGTTCTGCCCCCTTCTAAAGGTAATATTGGGTTTATTACCAAAAAGTTTAAATAGGGAGGGGTCCTCCATTATGAGGGCCCAGTTCTTGTAAAGAGTTTGTCTAATAAAAGAGTGGTTAAGGTTGTAAGTAACAATAAAACTTATGTGGTGGCAGTCTTTGGTGTTACATAAAGAAACAACCCTCTGGTGAACGGGAGAGAAGTCCTCAGCCAAAGCTTGAAATGTACCTAAAAGGGGTGTAAAATAGCCAATCTGCCTTTTAGTAATGACCTCGGAGGAGATACCAGAAACTAGGCTCAGAGGGTATCCTCTCTTAAGAAACATACGTTCAAGCTTAGAACATTCATCCGTGAAATCTCCCTCATCGGAGATCATTCGGGCTGCCCTGACTAACTGCCCCTTAACCACTGCTCTCTTTTGGTGGTAGGGGTGGCAGCTAGAAAAATGAAGGAAACAGTTGGAATAAGTGGGCTTCCTATAGATGGTACTTTTAAATCTTTTTCTACCCACATCCTTATGCAGACTAATGTCAAGAAAATGAATACATTCATTTTGTAGGTTGAATGTAAACTCCAAAAAATTAGTTGAAGCTGAAATCAATTCAATAAATTCTTGAACACCTTCAGTCGGCCCTTTCCACAAAATGAACATATCATCTTGGTACCTTGTGTACCATGCTATGTTTTCTTTAAACACAGCCATTTTAAAGAGGAAGGTGGTCTCCCAATGAGCCATTATGCAGTTGGCAAAACTGCCACCACAGGGGGATCCCATCGCCACCCCTGATTTTTGCAAGAAGATCTCTCCCTCAAGCCACATAAAGTCGTTACTCAACACTAAATATAACAAGGAAGTGACGACATAAATGGTATTATTGTCGCATTTCCTTGCGGACATAAAATCCCTAATCCACTCAATCCCCAAATCCTGGGGAATCACTGTGTAGAGTTCCTTTACGTCTACTGTCAACATTTTGTAATCTTCCTTGAAAGGGATGGACGCAAGATGGGTTAAAAAACTCCAAGAGTCCTTGCAAATTTGGAGCTCGCTCTCAACTAGGGGCCTTAGGATGCTGTCCACATACTTGGCACAACCATAAGAAATGGACCCACGTCCGTCAACAATGGGTCTAAAAGGGGGGTCAATAATCCGCTTATGGATTTTAGGAATGCCAAATAGGGATGCCATTCTGGGGGCTGGCATAGTCAGAAAATGGAACAACTCTAAGTCAATAGCCTTTTCAATAAAAAGTTTGTCTAAAGCAGCCCTAAACTTAGCGTAAGCCACATTAACCTCATTAAGACAAACTTGTTGGTAAGGCGAATTTTTAAGATATTCGGTCATACATGCCATATATGTACTGTGATTCATACAAACTAGGGCCCCTCCCTTATCTGGTTTCATAATCCTGATTTTACAATCAGTCAGCAATTTAATAAAATCACGCTCATTTTGAGTGATGTTATAGCAATGTTTCGTGGTTCTTAAACCTGAATCAGCACAAGCCCTAAAATCCAACTTACACATTTTCTCAAAAGCCAAAATATTAGGGTGCAGAGGTGGGTTAAAGGTACTTGAAACATGCAAAAAGTTGGCAAGGGAGGGGGACAGACCCAAAACAGCATTGAGGTTAATTTTGCTTACAAAAAGTTTCAAATCCACAATGGAATCTACTAGGTTCATCCCTGAATCTGGGACGAAAGATAAACCCAAGGCAAAAAAGTCAATAATGTCTTGTGGGAAAGTCAAGTCAGAATAATTATAAATAAAAAAGTCACCAGTAGAGTTAGGCAGCACTTGGGGTTCTAAAAACCCTCCTACTACTACCTCCTGCACTGGTTCCTTCGTTTGCGTGTGCGTCCTTGTTGGTTGGACACTCTCGGATAAACCTGCCCATTGTCCTGATGTAAGTGAAAACCCTGTTGCATGGACGTCGAGGGCTGGTTAGACTGAGCAGAATTGTCTGTGTTTCTATTTTGGTTCCTATTAACAGCAGCTCGAGTGTTAGCAGCAGGGAAGGTGTTAGAATTATTTGCATTGTTCCTAATTCTTTCACTTCGTCTGGGCACATTTTCCTCATTGAAACTGTCCAGCTCTTGATCCCCATTCTCACCTGGTGTGTCCTGATCCACATTGTGTGTACTCAGAAAATTGTTAACCAAAACAGGTGGGGGTGGGGGATAGGCAGTCCCAGAAGAATACTGCTGAGTGTCTCTTAAAATTTTCTTTTTCTTAGCTGAAGCCAGCTTGATAATAGTAGCCTCAATACTGTTGAAAATCTTCAAATATTCATACTTGTAGCGAGGAAAATCAACATTGGATGTGATGTCAAACTCCATCTGTTCTAATTCAGCTTTAAAAATAGCCACCTGAACTTGGTACTGCTTAACCATTAATTTAATAAAATCAAAACCTTGTTTGTTAAACAGCTCAATAAGTTCCAAGTGGAATTCAGACTGGTTTACCAGCCCAACAGGATAACGCCATTGTCTAAGCCCCTTCGGAATAATTTCTTTCTTAAGGCATTCTTCTAAATAGGAAATTTCTAGCTGCAGCTTTCTGCAGCGAAAAAGTTTGTAATCAAATGCATTAATGGTATTAGAAAGATTAGAAAGTGTGTTATCTGAAAAAAACAGTGGCATTAGTTGAAACAGTATTGCCAAAAAAGTTTTCTTTACCTAGAAAGCTTCCTAGCATTGGTGGCAAATCATTTGGAATCACATGGTTGTCAGTATTCGCAACAAAATGAGAGCCTTCATTCAAAGGTGTTGTCAGCGGTGCCTCGATGTTACCACTTGAATCGCCCACAGACCTTAGACTGCCTTCAGCATTGTTTCTGTTGGAAGAAACAAGCAAGCTTCCACTGCTCACATTAGAAAGTGGGAGAGACCTCCCAGAACAGCTCAAACCAGGAAGGTGTTGTGCACTAGGTTGCTGCACACAAGGATTCTGTAAAACAGGACTCCGTTGCCTGGCTGCCTCAGCCAAGCCATCTACTTTCTGCGTCAGACTGTCAATGCGCCCCATTACCAAATCTAATAGGGCTGTGAGGTTGTCGGTGGCATTCGCCTCTCCAGATCTTACATTTCCAATAGATCCTCCACTTGGAATGGGCTCTTCCTGAGTAAAGAGCGAGCCCTGTGAATCTGCTGCACTTTGGTTTGCCATGTACATGAACTACACAAAAAGGCAAACACACCAACTAATAATCAAAAGCACCAAAGGCTTAGCAGATTACTTGAAACAAACAATTTATTGAGTTAGCGCTTTCGGAAACAAACTGTGTTTTTCCTTCTTCAGACAAGGTACTACCATTTTGCAAAGCTTATAAATGACACATACAATGCCAATTAACTGATTGTTGAAACTAATTGAATAGTTTTAAAGTGACAGATACAATTCAGTAGATTTTAAAAAAGCCAAAGGAGTTCACCTTAGGCTGCTTTAGACGAACTTTTTATTGAAAAGGCTATTGACTTAGAGTTGTTCCATTTTCTGACTATGCCAGCCCCCAGAATGGCATCCCTATTTGGCATTCCTAAAATCCATAAGCGGATTATTGACCCCCCTTTTAGACCCATTGTTGACGGACATGGGTCCATTTCTTATGGTTGTGCCAAGTATGTGGACAGCATCCTAAGGCCCCTAGTTGAGAGCGAGCTCCAAATTTGCAAGGACTCTTGGAGTTTTTTAACCCATCTTGCGACCATCCCTTTCAAGGAAGATTACAAAATGTTGACAGTAGACGTAAAGGAACTCTACACAGTGATTCCCCAGGATTTGGGGATTGAGTGGATTAGGGATTTTATGTCCACAAGGAAATGCGACAATAATACCATTTATGTCGTCACTTCCTTATTAGATTTAGTGTTGAGTAACAACTTTATGTGGCTTGAGGGAGAGATCTTCTTGCAAAAATCAGGGGTGGCGATGGGATCCCCCTGTGGTGGCAGTTTTGCCAACTGCATAATGGCTCATTGGGAGTCCACCTTCCTCTTTAAAATGGCTGTGTTTAAAGAAAACATAGCATGGTACACAAGGTACCAAGATGATATGTTCATTTTGTGGAAAGGGCCGACTGAAGGTGTTCAAGAATTTATTGAATTGATTTCAGCTTCAACTAATTTTTTGGAGTTTACATTCAACCTACAAAATGAATGTATTAATTTTCTTGACATTAGTCTGTATAAGGATGTGGGTAGAAAAAGATTTAAAAGTACCATCTATAGGAAGCCCACTTATTCCAACTTTTTCCTTCATTTTTCTAGCTGCCACCCCTACCACCAAAAGAGAGCAGTGGTTAAGGGGCAGTTAGTCAGGGCAGCCCGAATGATCTCCGATGAGGGAGATTTCACGGATAAATGTTCTAAGCTTGAACGTATGTTTCTTAAGAGAGGATACACTCTGAGCCTAGTTTCTGGTATCTCCTCCGAGGTCATTACTAAAAGGCAGATTGGCTATTTTACACCCCTTTTAGGTACAACTCATGCTTTGGCTGAGGACTTCTCTCCCGTTCACCAGAGGGTTGTTTCTTTATGTAACACCAAAGACTGCCACCACATAAGTTTTGTTGTTACTTACAACCTTAACCACTCTTTTATTAGACAAACTCTTTACAAGAACTGGGCCCTCATAATGGAGGACCCCTCCCTATTTAAACTTTTTGGTAATAAACCCAAGATTACCTTTAGAAGGGGGCAGAACTTGAAACAGTTGCTGCAATATTCCATTAACTCACACCCCAATCCTAGTAAAGGCATGGTTAAATGTGGGAGGTGTCAACAGTGTAGGTACCTCAACACGAATCACCATTTTGAAATATGGGAGAGGGTATACAAACCTAATGGTAGATTTTCGTGTGAATCTAAGGGAGTGGTTTATTGTGCCAAGTGCCAGGCCTGTAAAGCTTTCTATATCGGGAAGACCGAAAGAAAGCTCAGGACACGCATTTATGAGCACATTTATGCTGTTAACAAAAGGGGCACAAGCAATGCTTTGGCTAGGCACATCGCAGATTTTCCAGACCATGCTTTTAAGTTCTTTGTGTTAAAACAAATTAATACAGATATTAGAGGAGGGCCTTGGCAGATTAATCTGGAAATTGATGAACTCAAATGGCAAATTTCTACTGCTGCTTATTTACCCCCAGGGTTAAACGAAATGGTCTCTATAAAATGTTTTCTAAAGAAGTTGGCTTTAAACAGATAATAGTTTTACTGGTTTTACATGTGAGCCTTCAGTTTAGTCAAAGTATTAGTGTCATGGAAGATTTGTTTTTAATGGTCTAATAAGTATTTTTTATTGGATTTGTTTAACAACAATTTTATTAACTGTTTTTTAATATTCATACACAGCATCACTATTCTTATATGTTGGTTGAATTGATAGTTAGGACTCTGTGACTTAAGTGTATTTGCCTAAGGTGAACTCCTTTGGCTTTTTTAAAATCTACTGAATTGTATCTGTCACTTTAAAACTATTCAATTAGTTTCAACAATCAGTTAATTGGCATTGTATGTGTCATTTATAAGCTTTGCAAAATGGTAGTACCTTGTCTGAAGAAGGACAAACACAGTTTGTTTCCGAAAGCGCTAACTCAATAAATTGTTTGTTTCAAGTAATCTGCTAAGCCTTTGGTGCTTTTGATTCTTAGTTGGTGTGTTTGCCTTTTTGTGTAGAAATGGGACAAAATAGTGGAAAGAAGGGAAGAAAATTCTGGCAGAGTAGGGAGAAGATTTTTTTTTTTTCTTTTTAAGAATCCATTTTGGCTAGCAGTTGAGATTGGGTTAGCTTAAGTAATGGTAACAGACATAAGATTACTTTTGTGGAAGATTAATGACCCTCTTTCTAGAGTCTTACCTGGTCTATTATCTAGTTTGTAATCAGAGTATGGAAGAATGTGTTCAAAGTTTTGGTCAGTGGGCTTTAGCCATGCTTTTTTATAGACAGAATATCAGAATTAGGTTGATTTATGAAGGCATCAATTTGGACCATATTATTTCCGATGCTCTGTGCATTAAGAAGGACAAAGGACAGAGTTGGAAGAGATATTGCATGGGCTATTTTTTTTTTTATGGGGGAGGGAGTTAGAATGTTCTGGCTTGAGTTATTGTTGTCCGTTAGAAGTGCAGCAATAATAACAACTGTTGGAGAGAGGAGTTTGCTTAAATAAATTAGAATGTTAAATGTGTTCTTAGCCTTTTTTAGCAGATGGATTAATGTTTTGATTAATGGAGAGGAGTTACATATATACAGACCAGTGAAGTGATGAAGATTGGTATTGTAGCCGAGGGTGGATGAAGGAAAGATAGTAAGTAAGTAGGTGAAATAATATGATGTGAGCTGATGTTTATTTGGAAAGAGAGGTGGTACCAGTTACAGTTAAAAAATGTAGAAGGAATGGCATGAATATGGGAAAGTAGTGTGATGTTAATGGGAGTTATGACTACTAATACGAATGAGCTCAGGAGCTTATCTTGGCTAAATACTATCCTTTTAAAGTGAGTGTAGAAGTGGAGAGGAGAGTGGGTGATGAGAAGATGGGTGAGGAGAAGAGGGGGAAAATTGCCGGACTGGGGGTATTTGACTGCGGAATTGGTGGTGGGAGGAAAAAGAAGAACCGTGCTTATAGGTCAGCAGTAGCAAATCAGGTTGTGCATGTACCCTGATGAATGTTTGTTGATCAGGGAGATAAGTAGAAGTAATGTAATAGAGTGATACCCCAGTAATAAACACAAAGAAAAGTGATTATTTAAGAAAATATAGCATAATGGAGGGCTCAACCACTTATTTGTTGCTGGTTAGTTGATTGTAGCAGATACAACACTTTCCATCTAATCCATATGCTTTACCAACATACTGCAAGCACTCAGTTTGAAATCCTGACATTCTGCTTACAGTAAGAGTGTCCTTTCTATTATTACAGAGAACAGGCAGATTGCACTGTAGTACAGTCTAATTCACATCCTGCTCCCCAGCAATTAAAACCTAATAGATAAACGTTTTCCTTGCTGCGATATTCAGTAAAGACCCTGAACACCCTAATCAAGATGAACTGTTATTACTGCTTTTACTGAAACATACAAATAAAATGGATAATACATATTAAAGCCTACTTTGCAATTGGTAAAACAAAATGTTTGTTTTTAAGGCATGCCTTTAATAATTTTCCTCTGAAGGTATGTCAGCTGTTGGATCACTTGACTAGGAAACCTGTCAGGTACAATGGATGTCTTCATTAATATGATTTGGTTCCCCTGCATTTTGGTTGTGAGAGTGTTTGTGGGTATCTTTGGGTATTACACTTAGGGTCAGAAATAGATTTTGTATGTTTGTATGCAAGTGTGTATATTTTATAGTTAGGATTGGGGATAGGTAAACAGATGTACTGTTGGTAATGTGTGTGGTATGTGCATGTTTGTGTGTTCAAGTCTGTCTTGTGTAGTGGCAGTGTTACAGGAAGAATTTTTTTAAGGTAAGGAGCACCATTCCTATATATTCCGTGTTGTCGTACTGTATGTCAGACACTTGTCTAATTTGTTTTGATTGCACACAAAACATGTGATTGCTGCAAAGACTTCTATATATTTTTAGGGGACTAAATCCATCTGCAGACCACATGTTGTTGTTGCACCCTCACCCTATGCTACGTATTCATTCTAACTCTGAGACCACACAACAGTGAGAAAAAGGGAAAACACCCCAACTCCCAATATTGGTTTAATTTGTACTAAGTCCAGTCCCACATGTTCAACTAAGAGTAAAATGGCAACAGTATTCACCCGATTCACACTTTGATAAACGGAATGTTCAACCAATGAAACTGCACCCATATACACACATACATATAAATGTAAAGAGAGAGAGAGATGGGTATGTGTTGAATTACCAGACTGAGAAGGTATCAAAACTGAAAGGATGGGGAAACGGACAGGGTTAGGGTTACAGTTATCACACATTACTAAGTTGGTGCAGCAAGGCCAAGTGCATACACATACACACACACACACACACACACACACACACACACACACACACACACACACACACACACACACACACACACACATATATATATATATATATATATATATATATATATATATATATATATATATATATATATATATATATATATAAAGGGTTCCTATTACATTATCAAAGTTCTGAAACGTCGAACACCATAAGGTCAAACCCTTATGTTCGAAGTGTCAGAACTACGCTAAAAAAATATAAAAACAAAAAACACAGAATAAAGTCTTGCAAGCAGGGGGGGCAAGCCCCGTTGCACCCACCAACCCCCCCGCTCATAAATATACCAAATCCAAGATCACAATACAGTGCGGAAAGGTGCACTGTAGTGCGGAGTTGGTATAGTTAAAGAGCGGGTGTTGTTGGGGGTGCAACAGTTAGGTAGGTTTTAGGTTTTTGATTTATTTATTTTACGTTCGAATTCTAGAAACATCAAGCTTCTGAGTTCGATGTTCTCAGGTTCAAAGTTTCAAGAATTCACCAAGGTAATAGGAACCCATATATAAATATATATATATATATATGTATATATATATATATATATATATATATATATATATATATATATATATATATATATATATACACATACATACATATATATATTCATAGCAATGGTGGGGCGAAGAAGTTAATTGCCCAAGGTGCAATGTGTTAGGCGGGACTGTCAAGACCTCTGCATTGCAGCACTACTTTTCTGTACTGAAATGCTTTTTCAGAACTTTTTTTTTTTTTTTTGCAGAGATGGAAGATGCAGAGATTTGGTGGAGTTTGATTGCAAGATTTAATGTAGGAAGCTGTGTGTGTGTTTTTCTTGTTTTGCTTCTTTGTGGATCTATGTATAGTGTTATGATATTTAGGTTTTGATCCATTATTGATCAACAAGTTGCTTTTTTGATGGAAGGTTATATCTGTATCTATCTATATCTATCTGTATATCTATCTATATATATGTATATAAAAAATGTAAGAGACAATATCCTCTTTCCAAACATTATAATGCTTCGCTTTTCTACAGATCCACATATTTATGCAACTACTTATATGTGGACCTGTATTACAACGTCAAATAAAAGAAGTTCGAACATTATAATATCGAACCCTAAAGTCCGAATGTTGAAAATAGCAAAGCCACAACACATCGACTTTTTTCCCAGGGAAAAAAATTGGTGATCCATTTTCGGGGCTTTGCTATTTCCTCCACTGTGGTACAATCTCAGAGTTGGGATATTTAAGTAGTGGTGTGTGGGGGGCACAACCCCTCAAGTTGGAGTGTGTGGGGGGTGAAGTCCCCTACTTTAGTTTCAGATTAAGG
Organism: Protopterus annectens; assembly: GCF_019279795.1. Lineage (NCBI taxonomy): Eukaryota > Metazoa > Chordata > Ceratodontiformes > Protopteridae > Protopterus > Protopterus annectens. Next base: position 1,504,460,477 of record NC_056735.1, read on the forward strand.
TTAATTTTTTTTTTTTTTGTCATGAATCAGCCATTTTTTTCCCTTGGAAAAAAATCGCTGTTCTGTGTTTTCGGTTTTGTTGGGTTTCGGACTTTAGGGTTCAATATTACAATGATCAAACTTTTGTTAGTTCGACGTTGTGATATAGACCCCGTTACATACTATCATGGACTGTTACATATGGCACACAGTTTTCTACAGTAAGATCATTGCCAGCACATAGGGATAAAACCTCTAAGCACTCTTTTAAACAAGGCTGTGTCAACATTCATAGCTCCCTAGCTCACTCTCTTTTTGTACCAATCTAGTGACCTCGAGCACAAACACATTAATCACCTGAGTTACACTGACTAACTTGTTATCAGATAGAGAACAGCTTACAGAAGATGCACACATCCAACAAGGTCAGCCCACCTCGTGTAACTGTCATGTCTTTCTCTGTATTTGTGTGTGCTTGTATTTTTATGGTAAACACCATGCTATGGGTTTCCTAAATTAAAGGATTTGGATCTTAATGGAGAAGTCAAACTCTGTACAGATGCTCTTATTTTTTTATTTATTGACATTCCATTACCGGGAAAGTTTGACTGAGTAGAAGTCCATTTTCACTGGAGGCCCAGGGAAAAAAGCTCCAAATTATTACAAAATATTTTAAGACCAATAATTTTACAATCTTCAAAAATAAAACAGAAATATCTGCAGTTGAAATAACTATAACAAATTAGACATACTATAATAACAAGTATCGATTTTTAACCAATGTTTTTATATTATGTCTAACTATAACAAATAAGACATAATATAAAACATTGGTTAGAAATCGATACATGTTATACGACAATCATTTAATATTTAGAGAACGTTTAGAGAGTTTGTAGAGAAATTAAAGGTAAGTTAGTCTAATACAATTAGGAAGTGCAATATGAAATGAGGGAAAAAAAAAAGACTTGCAATATATTCAGAGAGAAAGGGAAACTAATTAGATAGCAGTAAGGAACTAAGTGAAGAAGGGAGAGTAAGGAAATATAAGGAATGAAAATATACCTGTTCACATTTAGGGATATAGTTTATCCTGGATATGAGCAAGAACAGAGACAGAGTTTAGCTTGGAAGTCTTTCAGATGGGAGATGCTGAATCTTTGCCAGGGTCATGGAGGTAATGGAGAAGGGAATAACTAAACCCCAGAAGCAATAAAGGTAAGTACATTTCTTCCACAGTTTACAGAGGGTGATAATTTTGAGAGTTTTATTCATATATTTGAAAGCGTGTACAAACAGCATAATGTTGACCAAGGGCTCTGTGTATGTTTCACGATCCCTTTACTCCATGGTTAAGCTGTAACTGCTGTTTCTAAATTATCTGATATTGATTGTTTAAACTAAAATAGAGTAAAACAATGTTTGCTTAAATGTTTTAAGTTAACACCTGAAGCTTACAGAAAAAAGTTTTGTGAGCATAGACGCAAGGCAGATGAAAGTGTATGTGATTATATTACTGAACTGGGCACTTATTTTTGTAGGTGGGTGAATGGGTATCAGGTCACCTGTTTTGAAAGGCTGGCAGACCTTTTGGTGAAGGAACAAGCCCTTAGCACTTTGCCTGAGGACATGAGAATCTGGTTGGCAGAGTGACAGTGTAACTTTGCCGATGAGCTGGGGAAAAAGGGCATCTGTATTTAGCAAGCAGGGCATCACTGTACAAGAAAGAGATACCCAATGCTGCACGTGGATGTAAGGGAACCCATGGTGAGCAGCCTAAACCACCAAAACAGAGTCCATAAGTAACAGGGGAAGCCACCAGTTTGGGTACATGGCCAGGAGCAAGGGTAAAATGTTTTAAATGTATATAGATATCCATGGAGGGAAGGTGGAGAACAAAAGTTGGGAGAGCCAGCAAGTGGGAATAACAGTATGACAGTAGTAAGTTGTCTGGAGACAAAAGGGGTACCAAACTATCACAAGAGGTTATATCCTATCTTAGTGGATGGAAAACAGGCCACTGGTAAGAGAGACACAGCTTCTGACATAACCATTGTGAAGCCTGCAGTGGTTAAAGAGGAACATTACTTGCTTGAGCAGTCCACTCCACTCAGAGCTTTAGGAGGGATCCCATTCCAAACTCTTTTGGCCAGGGTTCACCTTGACTGGGAAGGTGGAAAAGAAAGCAAGCAAGGAGGTGTTTTTCAGGATATCCCTGCAGATGACCTGATAGTGAATGATTTTGATAATGCAGTACCTTGTGTGCATGCAGTTATGCACAGTAAGGCTTGGAGACTGGCATGTGGGTCTGGTAGCCTAGGGGAGACCCAGTGAAGCACCACACATAAAGCCAGGGCTGGTGAGGTGGCTATTTCAGGAAGGAAGCTACCCTGTAGCAGTGAGCCTGAAGGTAAGCACAGCTGCTGGTAGGTACTGATATTCAATGGGCAGAGTGACTGCAAGGGCAGAGGTGAGTGGTAGTATCCAGGTTGACAGTGTGGCCCTACTGTCAGAGGATACCAGACTTCCTATGGAAGGGAAGCTGGGAAGAGTTACAAAGATAGAGTTGAGACAGGCTCAGCTCTCAGACCTTACATTACGAGGCTTGAGGAAGGTAGCTAGGAAACAGAAAATAGTAGTCTGTATACTGGAACAAAGGGTTACTGTATAGAGAGTGGACCCTTGAGAGAGAGCTAGAGGATAAGGTAATAGAGCAGTTGTTAATAGCTGGAGCACACCATCTGGTACTTCTAGCCATAACCCATGACATTCCTTTTGCAGATCATATGGGCATAAAGCATACCAAGACACATATTATGCAGAACTTTTATTGGCCTGGGATTGCAATGGATGTAACACGGTACTGCAGGACCTGTGAACAGTGCCAAAAAGTAGGCAAGGCTGGAGACAAGGTCAAAGCTCCTTTGATGCCTTTATCTGTGATTGAAGAGCCATTTCACATGGTAGCTATGGATATTGCTGGGCCTGTGATTACCCCAAATTCCCCAGGGAAGAAGTATATCTTGATGTTTGTAGATTATGCTACTAGATACCCCAAGACAGTGGCTCTGTCATCCATTGAGGTGGAGAAGGTGGCAAATGGTTTGCTAGAGATTTGCAGCAGGGTAGGTTTCCCAAGATAAATACTGACTGACAGAGGTGCCAATTTCATGTCAGATCTTCTGTCTTGTCTATGGAAGCACTGTGGGGTGAAGCAACTAAAGACCACCCCATACCATCCCCAGACTAATGGTCTTGTGAAGAGGTTAAACTTTACACTAAAGACCATGCTATGGGCATTTGCAGACCAGTTTAAGAGAGATATGGACAAATATTTGTCCCATCTACTGTTTGCATAAAGAGAGGTATCCCAGGAATACACAGGTTTTTCACCCTTTGAGTTGTTGTGTGGACATAGGGTGAGGGGGACCTTTACATTTGATTTGTGATGAGTGGGAAGGTGAGTGCAAATCAGGAGTCTATTGTGGAATATGTCCAAACCTCAGGACAAGGCTTAGGGAGCTCATGGGTTTGGCCCAGAAAAACCTGGCAATAGTCCATCACCATGAAAAGGTATGGTATGACAGGAATGTTCAAGCCAGATAGTATGCTGTGGGGTGGCAGGTTATGGTTCTCATTCCTGTCAGACACAATAAGCTGCAGGCAGCTTGGGTGGAACCCTTCAAAGTGGTAAGGAAGGTCAGTGATGTTAACTGCATGGTAGAGCTTCTAGGCAGGAGGCATGGGTCTGAATTGTACCATGTTAACATGATGAAACCTTATCATGATAGTGAGACCCTGGTGCTGATTATTTGCAGTAGGTGGGAGGAGGAGTCTGAGAGGGATCTATGACTACATCGAGGCAACCAGCAAAATGCCAAGTTTCTATAGTAGAGTCTAGGGTTGCAGGCATATGATATGACAGTGCAGCACTGTAGTAAGCTTAGTAATGCCAAGGCAGATGGGATCTAAGACAGGGTATCGGTTAATGTATTCCCAGACAGGTTCATTCCTCTCAAGCAATGTTTCTCAACTGTCACTTAAAAAGCTAGCTTGAGTCTTCAGAGGGGGGAGAGATGAGATGATGTAAGGTATTGCCAGCTATGCCAGGAGAAGTATGTCAGTGGATGTGTAACATAGACACACACATATATATATATATATATATATATATATATATATATATATATATATATTATGATAATATATATATATATATATATATATATATATATATATATATATATATATATATATATATATATATATATATATATTATGATAATATAGTATTTGCCAAAGAGAGCAGATGGGTTAATCATGTTCCTTCTTATGCCTTTTATTCTTAATAGGAGGGTTAATTTGATTTGTGAGCTTCAAAATACTGTGCTTGGTAACTGATACAGGAGTTATTCTGAAAAGAACGTTGTTTCCAGAGCTGGAGAAATTATCAGGAAGTTCTTGCAAATGACAAGATTGGCGGTGGTGATCACTCAGAATAAACTATTGCCATGGATAAAAGACTGCATTAGAGAAATATTTGGCATTCAGCTGAAGTGACTACTGTCCCTGCGAATGGGTTCTCACTCAGCCCCTCCCTACTTGTTAAATCCTCTGTGAAGAAATCAGCCACAAGGACTCAAGGACTTTACTAAAAAGGAAAGAAGTCACTTGACCACTTTCCCTGCGAATGGGTTCTCACTCAGTCCCTCCCCACTTCTTGAATCCTCGGTGAAGAAATCAGCCACAAGGACTCAAGGATTTTACAAAAAAGGAAAGAGGTCACTGTAGGTGACTAGCTACATTTCCCTCCTAGTCTGTTACTACAGAAACGATCTGGTCTAAAGCATAAATAGCTGACTCTACTCATCATTAGGGACGGCAGCTGCTGCCCCACCCCATCAGCTGTAAATATGTTCCCTAGTCAGAATTTTTGTTCTTTTTAGTTAAAAAATCAAAAGTTTAGTTAAAAACTTGAAAGGGTAACTGAAACAGCCATTAGTTCTCGGCTCTAAACTAGGTATTCTAACCAGACAGGACTTCTGTAGATGGCTTTTTGCAGCTTTTGCTGCTCAATTTCTCCTGAGTTAAACTCTCCACAAGAAGTAACCATTTCACATTACCTGTGACCACTCCCCCTCCTCCAATATGGTCTCAGCATAGTTATTTTAAACCCCTGGCTTAATCTTGGCTTACTCATAGCAGCTGCTCATTCCCTCCGGCTCATGATGTCAGTGTTTAATCTTTACTTTTTCATACTGTAACTAAGTCTCTTCTACCACAACTGTGCTATTGCATTGTTTACTGTCAGCATTGCTACTGTTGCAGAACTGGTCTCCTATTGTTATGTGATGTAGACTAAGTGCTACAATGTATCATTTATCAGTCTGACTTGGTGCTTAGTGTGCTGCATGCTGCTAGGACTTATAAATACTCTAGAATCAAACTGAATAGCTAGCCCACTGTTTTTGTATAATAAATACTTTTTTCAAAAATAGAACCTAAGCAGTCTGACCGTGTGCTTTGTGTACCATATAGAAGGAAAGCATATCTTAAATAATCATGGAATGCCAAATTATAGTTCTTTGTGTGTCATTCAGAAGGAAAGCATATCATTTAGAAGGAAAGCATATCTTAAATAATCAGGGAATGCTGTATTATGGCTAAAAGCCCTATCTTGCTTTCAAGTCAGACTGTTCTTAGTTGCTTTAACTGCTGCAACATGTGAAATATTATGGCAATGCTACAACGCAAATGTATATGTTAGAGTTATTTAATTACTGCATTATATAATTGCTGTGAGAATTTATTACTGTTATATCCTTGATAGAAATGTCTCTGTATGTTCTTGGGCCACCTTAAGTACCAGTACATTACACCATAGCTAAGGTGTTTTGTATTCCATGTCAAAAGCTTTTTATGTGACCACATAACTGTTGCCTGAGCCTTTTTTACCTCACAAATTGTTGTACCTGTATATCCTTCCCGCCTAACAACTTATTAGTTCAGCAACTCTTTACAGCACTTCTATTTCATTCCCCTCTCAGTGACCTGAATGTAATTATCTTGTATTTTATTATTAATTAGTAACCACTGTCCCTGCGAATGGGTTCTCACTCAGCCCCTCCCCACTTATTGAATTTTTGGTGAAGAAATCAGCCACAAGGACTCAAGGATTTTACAAAAAAAGGAAAGAAGTCACTGTAGGTGTCTAGCTACATTTCCCTTCTAGTCGGTTACTACAGAAACGATCTGGTCTAAAGCATAAATAGTTGACACTACCACAGCTAAGGATGGTAGCTGTTCCCCCACCCCCATCAGCTGTAAATATGTTCCCTAGTCAGAATTTTTGTTCTTTTCAGTTAAAAAAATCAAAAGTTTAGTTTAAAAAGTCAAAAGGGTACCTGAAATAGCCATTTGTTCTTGGCTCTAAATTAGGTACTCTAACCAGACAGGAGTTACCTGAGATCAGGTCTGTAGGTTGTTTTTTGCAGCTTTTGCTGCTCAGTTTCTCCTGAGTTCAACCTGCTCCAGTCCTCTATCCTACACTCATTCCCACCCACACCCCTATTCTATTAAATTTATTTCTATTCGACCACACCCACAGCTTCCCTCACCCAATAAGAATTCCTCAGCACTCCTGACCAATTATCCAATCATAGCACACACCTTAAACACCTCCTCTAGTTAACTTAGACCACATCTAACCTTGCTTTCAATTCTATACTCACCTCTCCCTAAACTATCACATCTTATTCAACCAAAATAGTCTTACTAACCAATACACAGCCACCTCATTCTGACCATACCCACCCACTTTCTAATACACCATACTCATCTCTCATTGCCTAACACTACTCACTCTCAGCACCCTGTCCTACCTTACATCCTATCACACAAACTTAATTTGCACCCAGCACACTTACTTTCATCACCCGAACAATCCATTCAAAGTTAAACCATGTACAGTTGCCATTAACCCAGCTACCTACAACTACACAACCTTAGGTTTTTGCCCCCCTCAAATAGTTCCCCCAATATACAACCCTACAGGCAACCATGCAATACAATAAACTAATACTCAAATACTTGAAGAAAACTATTTAAAAGCCATCCTATTCAGTCTTAGTGGGGACATTCACCCCAATCCCGGACCCACACCTTCTCGGGATAATACGAGCAATGTTCAAAACCACTCTGCTAATATCCCCAGAAAAAAAGCATTGACCTACTAATAATAAATTTAAACATAAGAAGCATAGTTAACAAAATTCAGGGACTCTCTGCAAGCCTATTTTTATACTCCCCTGACATAGTCCTTCTGACAGAAGCCTCGCGCAAACCAGACATTCCTCATAATGAAATCCTTCCCAAAGGCTATATCATTCTTAGCCAAGACAGTAAAACAAAAAGAGGATGTGGTATAGCCCTGCTTTTCAAAAAAACATCTTACAATACAGAGGGCTAACATTAACCCTCCCACTATTTCCAACTTAGAAATACTCCTGAATAAAATAAAACTCAACCAAAATAAAAAATATAAACATCTTAGGTACCTATATTCTTCCTGGCAATAACATAGACAAACTGCAATCCAGCCTACAATGGTCCTCCAATAACCTCTCCCAAGAGACCATTATACTAGGGGACTTTAACATTAAATGGTACTCCTGCAACTCTGACCATCCTACTACCCATATCAACCTCTAGGGCTATAACCAAGTAATTCAAAACACAACAAGGTTTGACAAAACTACTAAAAAGGAATCTATTCTTGACTGAATTCTCACCAACTTCTCCACACACTCCTATAGTTCTGGTACCCTCCTTGACTTACTCAGTGACCACATCCCAACATATATAATACATCATCAGGCAAATCCTACAAAAAAAACAACTACCTACACATCCATAACACCAAAAATTTCAAGTCTCGAGATTTCATTACATCCCTTAAGCTCTGTAAAACCCCTCAAAACTCTACCCCTGGATAGTGGAGTTGACTACTTTAACTCCACATTTTTAGACACTCTAGATCACATGGCCCCTATCAGGATGATACGAGGAAAGAAGGAAAATCTAGTTACTCTCCTTGGCTCACTAAACAGAATAAATCACTCCTAAAAGAAAGGAATAAAGCATGGCATGAATGGACCCACAAAATATCAATAGTGACTCACCAGAAGTATCTCCAGCTAAGAAACAAAGCCAAAACCCAGATAAGACTTGATAAGATGAATTACTATATTAGCTTACAAGCTAAATACCAAAATTATCCTAAAAAATTCTGGAACACATTAAACAAAATAATACGATCAGGTCAAACTAAGACCCCTCAACCAACAGCAGGTAATCCCCTAGAATGTATTGCAACCCAGTTTAATAAATACTTTATCAATTGACTCCATCAAAACCCTTACTAACTTGAACTCCCCATCACTGCTCATCAACCTAATATCTCTACTAGATAACGACAACACCTTCTCCTTAAAACCAGTTTCAAAATATACTATATACAAATACTTGCTCAGGCAGCTGACAACCTACCCTCAAGGTACTAAAAAATAGCAGCTGAAGCCATCTTCTATCCAGTTTCCCTACTAATTAACTGATCCATATCTGAGCAATGCATCCCCACCCTCTGGAAAATTGCACACATCATACCCCCATACAAAGGGGGTCTCTCCATAGACTTCTCCAACTACCGGCCCATAGCAATCCTATCCCATCTATCAAAAATCCTTGAAAGGTGTGTTCACATCCAAGTACTTAATCATCTCCTTGACAATAACTTACAAATAGTCAGCACGGCTTCCACCCCTACCATAGTACTACCACCCTCATTATCCTCACTAATACCATTAATCAACTTAGAAATAAAGGTGACCTAGTATCAGCCATCTTTTTAGACTTATCAAAAGCCTTCGGTACAGTGTCTCATAAAAAACTGCTGACTGCCCTGTCCAAACTGAACCTAAGCTATTCCACTTTAGCCTGGTTTCAGAACTATCTCACTGATTGGCAACAGACAGTGCAGTGGAACAAAGCTCTTTTATAGGTTCATAGATTCATGGGTAGGTACTAGGCTATCAGCCCAAGGGCCTAAGTAAGCCCAGCCAACATGGTTCCCTGGCTTACGCCAACCAAGAAAGTTATTTTCCTGTGCCCCTGTCAAGCAGAGCCACAGAAGTGATCCCCAGGGCGTATTTACTATTTCACATCCACTCATCAAGATTTTTCTTGAAGAGTGCTAATGAGGAAATTTGCTTGACATAGATGGGTAGCTTGTTCCAGAGTATGGGAAGTCTCTGGGACAGGAATATATCCCTCCAGCATGTCTTGTTTGTTGTGGTGACAAGGTTTAGGTCCCTAGACCATATAGTTCAAAAGAAGTGGAATTTCTTTAGGTGTAGCATGTCCAACAGCTCTGGGTTTGACATAGCTTTATATGTTAGGCATTCTCCCTTACTACCAGTGGCAATGGGTGCGTCCCAAGGGTCTATTCTTGGCCCCCTTCTTTTTAACCTATTTACAAATAATCTCTATAATGCCACAACTCTAGTCACCCTTATACAGTATATAGATGACTCTATGGTCATATGTACTGCCCCAACCCCATCTGAACTACAGAACATAACCCAAACATCCTTCAATGCTATTGCATCATGGTTGACAGATGCCCAATTAATCCTGAACACAAATAAAACCAAACACATGCTCTTCCACCACACTAAACTCAAAACCCAATCCACTTATTTCAATATCACCTCCAGCAATAACTCTTTGATCAAACCAGTAACATCCACCAAACTTCTTGGTGTTATCATAGATCAAAATCTGAAGTTTGACTTACAAATTGGCCAGACTATAAAAAAAGTACAGAAGAAAATAGGTACCTTGTATAGATGCAAAAACTACCGAACCACTAAATCTAGAATAACCACAGCCAGAACTCATCTTCTGTCAACTTTACTGTACACTTCACCCCTCCTTACCAACCTCTCCAAATCAGACCTAACCAAGCTAGATGCCTGCTATAATATGATAGCTAAATTTGACACTAGCTGTCCTTCTAGAACCCATCATTGTAAGGCCCTAAGACAACTGTATTGGTTAGAACTTCCCCACCAACTCATCCTCACACAACTCTCTCCAGCTCACTAAATGTTCTATAAACCCAAAAAAACTCCAACTCTACAAGGCCTCCTCAACCAACATAAAAGTGCCCATCCACTAAGATCCACTAATAAATAACTAATTAAAGTAACCAGGAGTAAACATATCCCAGGTGACTCTCTGTACTCCTACTACATTGCTAAATTGTGGAATGCCTTACCACTCAAAATCAGAATTATAACTAGCTTAAAAAACTTCAAGCATCACATTAAAGTCCACTTTACTAACTCCTGGACTTGTACAGGTAGTGGGAATGGGTAGCCCAAACCATGGAACTAGCTGTTTTTAAAATCTTTATTGCATATGTAATAAACATTGAATTCAAGTCATATGACTACATTTTGTTTATTTTTTTCTTTCTCACTGTTAATATCTAGAAGATGTTAAGTCTTTAGTTCATTTTACCTCTATATATGACTAAGTAATGATATTGTGAACTCATTGTTCTCAATATCAACTCCTACAATAGTATAAACTATCTTCTAAAAGCATTGTTATCTAAGATTATAGGGTCCTGTCTTCCACTCAACCAACTTTTTCTGTTTTAGACTTTTACCAATATGAATGTTTGTTACTATTTTATCTTCATTGTATTATAAGATTTTTTCAATTAGCAAAATTGTCTTCTAACAATGGAGCTTTTCTCCATGGGCCTCCACTGAAAAAGGGTTTTATGCCCACTCGGACTCTCCCAGTAAACAAATAAAAAATAAAATAAATATACCAGTACAGATAGCTGGAATTTTGTAAAGATTTATATGTCATTTCTATATCAAACTGATTTGTACAGATGCTTGTGTTGAGAATGTATTTGTAAAGCTGCTTGTGTTAAAAGTGTATCAACAGTGTACCCTGCTGGGCAGAAAAGAAAAGAAATGTATGTGCATTATTATACCTGTTTAAATGTATATATTGTAACAGAGGATACTGGAAAAGAAGAGGTTAATCTCAATCCAACTGACTTTGAGAAACAGTAGGAAAATTACATTACTGGGCCTAGGCCAAAAATATGCTATCTCACAGTTTAGAATGAAGCCAGAGATGCAAAGTCTGTAAGAAGTATGGTTCATTAGGAGGAATGGAGGTGTTTAATGGTTTTATGATTTCCAGGAGCAGCAGCAGAACTTAGCAAGTCTATCTATATGTACATTATTGACATATAGGTGCTACATCCTAGTAGTTTCTAGCAATGGGGGTTGCATGGGAGCTAGAAGTCAGATGACCAGATGTATGTTATGTCATTCTGTAAATAAATAATGTTTAATATTAGAGTAGACTGAAGTCTCAGGAGCAGTCTGTTTATTAGAACGTGACATAGAAGGATCCCTCACCTATTTTATTTTGCCTTGCTCTAGAAAGTGAACCAGGGAATACATACTCTTTAGATTAGTTAGCAAAATATAGTGAGATTAGTCAAATACTGTATTTTATGTATCTGTGTGAATCTGTTATCTGTGTTAATTTAATATTTCCTGTGGTTGAAACTTTTGTGTTTACTCTAAATATATATTTCATATTTTAATGTCCTTTTATTATTTATTATTAAATATGTTTAAACTTTTTCATTATGGCTGGTCCTTTAGAAGATATTTTAACCACTGAGAGTACTTATATCTACTGGTGACACTGTGTCCACTCCTGAAACCTGGCTGTTTGGTCAACATTATCATTTGTATCAATATTAATTTCACTCAGTATATTTTGGTACCCATGCAAGAGCCTTATAGTAGCTAACTGGTGGCAGTGAATATACCTTATAGTCTGGGCAATGTTTATAGAGCGTGTAATCTCTGCCAGCCTTTCACAGTTATGTGTGTGTGAAAATTAAAACTTAAACTTAAAACTTAAAGTGTATGTATGTATCAGCTACTTGGAGCAAGGACATGATGCACTGGTTTCACAATGAGAATGGTGGAGGAGGTGGCTAGGACTATCGGCTGAGGACTTAACTCTGCAGCTGTGCCAGTGGGGAGTCTTACTGGGGACCTGGGGAGAGACAGAGAGAGAAGCCCAGACCCTGGGCTGAGTGTGTTCCCTGTTTGCTCTTAAGGGAAATTGTGCTTGATGCAGAGTGGTCTGCATCTGGAAATACTGATTTTGTCCAATTTTGTTACAACTGAATGTCTCTCTCCTGTGTCAGTGGTGAGGATTCAGGCTCCTTGATTACTGGCCCAGACTGGGGACATCAAACAATGTTTGAAATGTCTAGGTGCCAAGCTTCAAACAATCTGCCAAAAATCATTCGAGCACTCACATCATCAAAAGCCACACTTTATCTCAATAGTGGTAGTGTTATGGAGATGGTTTTCTAAGGTAAGGTGTAGGGTTGGTGTTATAGGTGGGACTAAGATTAAGATTTGGGTTAGCAGGCATTACTAAGCAGAGTGGGGGACTTCATTTCTTGAACTTCATGTTACTCTGCTGTCATCATGAATTGAACATGTAAAATAATTGGTTATAATAAGAGACAAGATTCTAATCTTCTGTGTGTATAGGACTACAGACTAGAATGAACATGTATCTTTAAAAAGCAACCTAAGACTTAGTTTAGCCCATACTTTCAGCCTCTTGTGTACAACTAACATCCTTCCTCATAGTTTCAAACAAACATTAGCTGTTTTCCTTCTCACCTCAGCTAACAGCTGCTGCCCAGTTGTGAATTTGTGCTTTATTGCCAACATACTCAAAATATTGTATATAACCATATCCTTGAACACATTATAAAATATGACATCCTGACTGATAGACTGGACAGCTGCAGACCTAAATTCAGCATACTAACTGATATATATATATATATATATATATATATATATATATATATATATATATGGTTTACTATCATAATTCTGACGCGCATCTTGTCGACACCACTACAGCAAACGGCAGGGGGTCGAATGGTGGCAATGTTGAACCCGACATTGCCGAAGTACAAATCTCGCCCTTATCTCGACCCATGTTAAAGCCCGTTTGGAGGTCGAATTCGAGATGTACGTTTGGCAATGTCAGAATTCGCCAGTGTCACTTTCGCGCTTGGGAGTCGGAGATACCGACATTCGACCAAATGCACTTTGAAATTATAATAGTAAACCATATATACACTTTCTCATCAAACATTTACAGGGATTGAGTAAGGTAAACTCACCAGTGCCACATTCTTAGACCTTGATTAATCTTTTGAGATTGTAGACTATGTACCCCTTTTAAGCAAACTAGCTTCTCTTATGAAATTATGCAATGGTTCCAAAGCTATTCTTACAATAGAACATTCAGAGTGATGAGGATCAAACAAAGCCACTCAAAAAGATGCATAAAACAACAAAATTCAAACACTGGCCCTGTGTAAAACTCACTTTTCATAAATAACCTTCACTGGTATCTGCCATGGATGAAATGTATCATATATCTGGATGATATTGTGTTAACCAGGTGTAGTAAGTACCTGTTCTGTCTCAATATGGACCTCCAGGAAGATTTTAAGGCAATGCAGAATTATCTAATCAATAACAGACTGACTGTGAATACTATGAAAACCACTGTGATGCTATTTGGCACAGTGCAAAAAGAAAAAAAAAATAAAGAATAGTTGGGACTCAGAAAAGATTACCATGATGGGGAAGTCTTAGCTTACTCAACCAAAACTATCATTCAAAATATCACTACTAAGGGCAGATAGGCTGAAACAACTAATGTGCGTCTCCTACAGTGTAATACTTACTCCCTATAATTGCTTTTCTCAAAACTCAAAATGATCTTTCTTATTTAAACCAATGTGAACAAAATCATTTGATTAATCAACCTGACCAGCTGTAGACAATACTGATGTATTACTCAAAATGCAAATTAATGACTTCTTGTAATAGCAAAAGCAGTGTTTTTCTCATCCTTCAGATTATTACATAACAGAAATTGTCCTCAACTCCTAACCTATTCCAGTTAAGAAAACAAGCTTGCACTCTCAGAAACTGTCACAACATTCAACTGCAAAGACCACCATCCACACTTAGCATATGTGAAAGGTCATTCTCCAAAATATCACCTGTGGCTGGAATGAATGACATTCAAGAGAACATTAGTAATGTAATAATTGATCTTCATTTAAGAATCTCTTCAGGGCCCATGTGTTCAAACAGAACTCATGCAGTGGGTTTAGGGACATAGGAAAGGGCTCTGTGGTATACGCAACCTTACCCCTTTGTTGCTAGGCATTACTATCATTTTTTTATGCTTTCAAAGTGGGTTTCTCTTACAGTATACAGCTGTAATTCTATGCTTTCCCTCATTAGCAGTGGTCATAACTGTTGGTGAATTAGGAAGCTGATATATATATATATATATATATATATATATATATATATATATATATATATATATATAGATATACATATACATATAGATGTAAATACACAGAGGTGCCATTGCTTAGCTATGCACATTTCTTGCAACTTAGGTTCCTTTTGCCTTATAGCGATCCTAAGGATAGTCTTGAACTTTTTTTATAACAATACAATTGTTTTCTGGCCATCTGTCAGGCAGAAAGTTATTCCTTTTTTCATCATTCTTACATCCTCGTGATGCCAGGGCATGCACAGGGTTAGGTGAAATTTTGTTCTTACTTTTATTACATCTTTTAGAAGTTATATCTGGCCTTCTCTATTGATTGGATTTCCAGTGGAATTCTGGCATTTTTGTTTATTTTGGATTTTCTACATATTTATTAAATGAGTTTTCTGCCCCAAAGAGAAACAGAAATAATTAGTCGCACTTTCACTCAGGCTGTGTTTTTTCTCCTATTAAAATTCAGCACAAATGCAAACTCAGTATCTGTTGGACTTCCTTTTGACATAAAGCAATTGTGTAAACTCAGTGTAACCATTTGCTCTGCACTACAGCCACAATTATACTTAGAAAAAAAAAAAACATGAGCCATCCATTGATCTAGGTTGCATCTGAAGAGTGTCCGGGATGGACTCTGTTTCATGTGAATTGGAAATTTATTCCAGAAGAAGTAGCAGTCTCTGGGAGATGTATCTGTCTCTCCAATATAACCTGTTCATGTCAGAGGCTAGGTTAAGATCCCTGGAGTAAGTGACCCTCGTGCAGTTTGATTTACGACTGTGTAGTTCATAGGTTCATAGGTAGGTTATTGGCCCTAGGGCCTATATAAGCCTAGCCAAAAATGTACCCTGGCTTTTGCTACCCAAGAAAATTATTTCCTGTGCCCCTGTCGAGCAGAGCCACAGAAGTGATCCCTAGGGTGAATTTCCTATTTCACATCCAATCATCAAGATTTTTCTTGATGAGTGCTAATGAGGAGGTCTGTTTGACATAGATAGGTAGTCTGTTCCAGAGTATGGAAAGTCTCTGGGACAGGAATCTATCCCTCCAGCATGTTCGGTTTATTGTAGTGACAAGGTTTTGGTCCATAGAGCGTGTAGCTTGGAGGGATTGGGATTTCTTTAAGTGGAGCATGTCCAACAGCTCTGGGTTTGACATAGCTTTGTATGTTAGGCAGAGATCGCCTCTGAGTAGGCAATATGCAATGGAGTAAAGCTGGAGTTTTTTGAAATGGTCTGCGTAGGGCATCTGTTTGAGGCCAGTCATCCTCTTTGTGAGGTATTTCTGTGACCTTTCCAGTTGTTGTAGATGTCTTGTGAGGTACATACCAAAAGGGGTGTTGTAGTCTATAATGGGTCTAATGAGTGATGAGTAGAGGGGAGCAATGACCTCTTTTTTTCTGTATGAGAAACCTTTTGTGATGAGGTGAGCCACATAGAAGGATTTCCTGACCACTGTGGCAATGTGATTATCAAAGGAGAGACTACTGTCCACCTGTGTCCCAAGGTCTCTTATCACATTTTCAGCGTTAAGTAGACTACCAGCTATGTGGTATTTCATGGGTACAGAGTTTTTACCAAAGGGGATAACAATACACTTTTTGGCATTGAGCTTCAGGCCATGGCTTTGACACCAGGTATCTGTCTCAGTGAGGCCCTTTTGTAGTATGTCCACATCGTTAGGAGTACATAGTATTGGATTCATTAAAGGTAGGTCATAGTTTTTCCATCAGGGCCATGTCAGAGACTGCCCTGTAAGCTAGGCAGTTGACTACCCATCTGGTAATGTAGGGATTAATTCCCAATTTGGAGAGTGAGAGATTATGTCAAATGCCTTGGTTAGGTCAAGATAGGTGGCATGCACTGTCTTTTCATCATTAGGAGCCTTGGTGACTTTCTTGAAGAAGTCAGCCATGTTTAACAGGCATGACCTACCTTTAATTAATCCAAACTGGGTTGGGTCTAGAGTTTTTAGATTACCTATGTCCTTGCTAATAAGGTCCACAATGACTCTTTCCATGTCCTTGCAGATTAGGCTAGTCAAGCTTATGGGCCTATAATTCACAGGGTAGGTTGATGTGCAGAGGGATTACTGTTGCTCTCCTTCATTCCACAGGAACATAGCCAGTTCTCAGGCTGTGGTTAAACAGGGATCCAAGTGGAACTGCTTGGTCATGTTTTAAGTTATTTAAAAGGCAACCTGAGATGTAGTCTGGTCCCATGTTGCCATGTCTTTGCTCTTGGAGAATGCCAAGATGACCTGCTCTCTTGAGATAATAGGCTGAGGAATGGTGGCAGGTTTCCTTTTGGGGATGACTGGAGGGGACAGAGGAGTGCAGTTTGGTACAAATCTGTCAGCTAGGAGGTTGGCTATTACCTCCAGTTGAGTATGGGTGGTGCCATCCGCAACCAGTTCAGAACATAGCTGAGTATTCACTTTTAGATTTTAGACATAGTTAAAGAATACCTTGTGATTATCCTTAGCTAGGGAGGTTATTTTACTTTGTCATTAACTTTGGAGGACTTGAGAAAATCTTTATTCTATTTTAAGCTAGAGAGGGATTTCTTCCTCTGCTGAGCCAGTTCCCTCTTGTTCTTGGACATTAGTTTACTTCTCTTGTGGTATAGCCTGTTTATACTTGGGGTCCACCAGGGAGGCTTGTTTTTTCGGCAAGACCTAGTTTTAATCCAGTCTGGTAAAGCGGATTCTATACCACAGCTTAAGTGGCTATACAGGGCATTGGTGTACATGTCTGCCTATGAGTCCATGTTATCTGCATTCAGGGGGGCTTTGAAACTTCTTATACCATCACTTAGTAGGAGGTAATTTGTCTTTGAAAAATTCTTAAGGGTTTTTGAGCTTGATGGGGTATCTGGTCTTATAATTACATTGAACGAGACTAATTTATGGACCGATCTTATCAAGGAGGACATCACACAGTGGGGGAGGGGATGCAGTGTTCTCTCATGTTAGTGAGTACTATGTCCAGGATATTTGAGCTTTTTGTGGGTGGGCTGACTAGCTGTTCCCGAGCATTTCCTTTGACAAAGTCCAAGAACCTCTGAGCCAGCATGTTTGTGATTGTGTACGTTTCCCAGTTGATGGTAGGATAATTAAAATCACCCATGTGTAAGGTGTTGGCCTGTATGGCAAGTGAATCCAGTAAGTCCAGGAATGTGGTATGCTTTTCCTGTTTCATGGTGAGGGATCTATAGAAAGCCATGATATAGTAGGGGGTTTTGCTTAAGGTTAATTGGACATGGAGTAGCTCAAGAGAATCATACCAGTCTTGAGGTTTAATTATCCTCATGATTCTTCCATGTTCAGTTTGTGGTCTGAACATATGGAAGGTGTTGCAGTCCTGCATAGCCGGGGTGCTTTCCACTCCTTTGAACCATGTCTCGGTGACTGCACTGATGTCATCTTCTTTCAAAGTGAGGAGTGCTTCCAGGGAATGCAGTTTTTTCAGACTTCTACCATTAAGCAGCAGTACTTTGAGTTCATCAAGAGAGGATTTTGTGTGGAGCCTAGATGACCAACTGAAAGCAGTGAATTTTGAGAGCTCCATAAACTAGTATAATAATATAGGAAAATTGTATTATTTTCAGGTTTAAAATGTCATAAATCTATAGATAAACTACTAAACTACATAAATGTCAATTTTGGTGAAGATATACAAAAATGTTCCTGTCAAGTAACTTGGAGATATATTGAGTCACTAAATATGACCAACTCAAGGAATTCTCATCCAGATGCTGCTTTGAAAAAGAGCTGCAGTTGATGACATCTACCTTACAGGATGGATGCTTTAAAAAATGACTTAGAAAACCTCAAATTAAATTATCAAAAGCAGACTGATACTCTTAAGGAACTATTACGGCAACACCATAAAAAAATAACAAATATAGAGACTTCTCTAAATGACATTGAAGGGAGACTCAAAGAGGAAGAATTCCAAAAAGAATTTCTGCTTAAACAGAATACATGGCTGCTTAACAAAATAGATGTCTTAGAACACAGGGAAAGGAGAAACAACATAAGGATCTTTGGTCTGCCTGAAAACACTGAAGGAGAATACATTATTTCATTCTTAACAACCTGGATTCCTGAATTTTTAGACTTGAAAGAGGGACTTTTATTTAGAATTGAAAGGGTGCATAGAGCACTGAGGAAACCTGCTTCTAACTCAACAAATACTCCACCTAGATCCATAGCTACAAAATGTCTTTCATTTCTGGGCAAGGAACTAATATTAAAATCTGCTTGGAGAAAATCACCCTTAAAATACAATCAAAGCCTGATAAGGTTTGACAATGATTATTCTTCCAGAATGCTAGATCTAAGGAAAACATCTGGCCAATAATAAAACTGCTGAAACAAAACATTAAAGCACAGCTAGCCTTTCCAGCCAAGGTAAAAATACTTTTTGCCGATGAGATGAGAACCTTTAATGACTTAGAAGAAGCTAATATATTCATCAAAAACAACATCATGTCTATCCCGGAAGGAATGGAATGGGCAGCCCCTACTCTTAAAAGAATAAAAGAAACAAATCCTTGGACTGATGCTAGAAAGAAAAAAAACAAAAAAATGATTCCAAGATAGCTGTGTCAAAAAAAATAACTCTTACAACTACATCTCTCAAAGTATCAACTGATATGGTACATCACTTGTCATCTGTTTTTATTTAAAAAAAGGAGGGTTTTTCTTAAGCTTGACCAAACCCACTAAGTATCACTCAGGATATTCAATTGCATGCATCTGAAATGTATTTCCAAACCCAAATGCAATAAAATGGGAATTTATGAATATGGAAAGGGAATTTGTAATCATTAATCACAATAAGTGAATTTGTTGTTTTTTAACCTATAATTTCACTCATTTTATAATAAGAAATGACAGATATGAAAATCGTTATGTGTAGGAAATGGGGAAGAGGGATGCACTGATAATTAAAATGCACTAACTTTCATCAATGTTCACATAAAACAAACTTGATGCTTTAAGTAAGTTAGCAATAAACAAAGTGATTACTTAAATGCTAGCGAGCAATGAAATATAACTTCTGATATATCCAGTAAAATACATTGTATTATAAACATTAGGTGTAAATATTATTACCTTCTATTTATATTAAGTAAAACGTTTTGAAAGACTTCATCAATAAGGGTGAATATGTTAAATAACCATGTGCGATAATGTTTTACTGAGGTTTTATATATGATGCATCCTACTTTACTATGATTGAATTGCTTGTCATCTATCTTTTATGTAAATATTAATAGCTTATACAATAAGTAGACATTTATATTGTGTTAGAATTCTGTCTAATCTACAATAGTACTATATCTGTTCTAAATAATATAAATATTGCTTATTCCTATTGCAAATATCCTCCAAATGATAATTCAATTTATGGACCTCAGATGTTTGGATTGTCAAGGTATGAGTGATAATCTAATGGATTTAGGTTTATCCATCAGATTAGGAATGATTTTCATTCCATGGCTAGTGCAGATCTTAGTTTTGTTAATGTTTAGTTAAATGTATTTCACAAAAACATTTTTAGTATGCCTGACCAAAACATTACTTTATTGGTAAACACCCAAAGTATAAAACTGATAATTTCCTTTAAAAGCTCAAACATATACTTTATAGTTATCACAGGAAAATGTTTAAAAGTCACAATAAAACAAAAAATACATAGTCTAAATAACCTAAGATGGATTTAACTATCATCTTTAAATGCCAATGGCTTAAACAATTCTAGCAAGAGATCAAAAATACTGAAATATTTAAAATTGAACAAAGCACAAATTGTCTTCTTTCATGAAACTCATTTCAAAACACATGACAATTAGAAATGGAATCCTAAGGGATGTATGGTATTGGCACAATCCACTTATAAGACAAAGACAAAAGGGGTAGCAATTTAATGGAAAACAAATGTGGTTAACCCAGAAATCGTTGATAACTATGAAGATAAAGAAGGCTTTATGGCATTAGTAATAGTTAAATATAATAACAGAATATGGACCCTAGCCAATCTATACTGGTTCCCAGGCATTGGAACAGGAATTGTTAAAAAAAAAAACACGTGGATTTCATTTCCAATAATTATAAAGGCAATGTAATATTAGGATGAGATTTTAACTGAATATTTGATATTTCTGAAACTACAAATAAAAGACCACTGTGTACATCTGCTGTATCAAAAGCTTTAAACAAGTGGATACAATCATTTCATCTTGTAAATACTTTCAAATTTAAAGAAGATAAATCTTTGTTGTTTTTCCATCAGGATCACAGATTTGGTACCCAAATTAGAATTTATAAAATATTTGCTACCCATGACTTACACTCTAAAAATCATTAATTTCTCAATCACTCCCTGCCCCTTTTCAGACCACAATTCATTGATACTAAAACTTCGAAATGGGTACAAACCATTAATCTTTAACTCCAGAATTCCAGCATCTATAACTAAAATTAAAGAGTTCAAACCCTGGTTATTATCTGAATTACAGTTCTTCTTAGATATTAATTACACCACAGAGATAAATAAAATAATAATATGGGACTTATTAAAAGCTTACATATATGTTAAAACCCTAACTTGGTATAAAAATTTCAGAGAATGGGATTATGAATTATTAGGTCTACAATATAAACGTTTGTCAGTAAAAGCTGAAAAAAATTAAAATCATTTAGTGATGAAAAAGAAAGTAGAAGTATTAAACAATAAATTCAACAAAATTCTAACACATAAAACTAGTTTAGCTTTAGAAAAATGAAACATTAATACCTTACCCACTTCTCCCTAATATCTACATAATTTATCCACAATTATTTATTTATTTTTTATTTATTTTACATTTTATTTTACATTTGTTGACCGGGCTAGTCTAGCTGGATACATGTCCATTTTCAGTAGAGGCCCGAGGAGAAAAGCTCCAAGAAATCATACATAGTTAAAAAAACAGAAGTTATTACAGATATTATAAAACAGCAAGTATTACAAAAGCTAATTATAATAAAAATATATATAATTTTTTTTTTTTTTTTTTCAAGAATCAAAATACAATCAAAAGCTAATAACATTAAAAGTATCTTCCATGAAAAGAAAGGGAAAAATGTCTCAGATATAGGTGGCATTCTTGATGCCTACAGAAATCACTATATGAAACATTTCCAAAAAGAAAATTTACATATCGATCAATTAAATCTAGATGAAAAATGTTCTACTATAAAAAAAAAAAACAGAAAAATTAAAACTAGATCTGCAAGCACCCATATCCTTCAAAAAAATAACAGATACAATAAAAGAGGGTAAAAGTAATAAAGCTCCAGGTATAGATGGCAAAATTATGGAAATATATAAACTTTTCCCATAAAAGATAGTATCTCTCTTCCTAAAACAATATTAGAATTTCAGTCAAAAGCTTTAATACCACCCTCTTGGAGATATTCCTTAATCACACCAATCCTAAAGGAAAACAAATCCCCAAACCTCTGTACCTCATATAGATCTTTATTATTATTAAATAACGACTATAAGATATTTATAACAATATTAACTAACAGAATGAAAATACCACTATCCAAGACAATAAATAATGATCAAACTGGATTTATATATCATAGACATACACATGACAATATTAAAAAGAAAATGTATCTTATAGATTATGTTAATCAGGTAACTTTCCCTATGCCAGAAAGTGTAAATGCAGTGATCTTAAACAGCCAAAACAGGTAATGCATGGTATGAATCCATTTGATAAATAGTGTTACATAGAGAGGTAAAAATGCCATTTGTCATAACACTTTGATTAGAAATGACACAGAAAATGCACAAGTATCATAATTATGTTTATTTCAAGAAATGTATTACTGCTTTCTAGAGAAGCCCAATCTAATATGTATAAATTATGTTAAACATGACATTGATGCTATTTACATTAGGATGCACATAGGTATGATGTGCATCGTATCTTTCTTATGACCTACCACGTATCATAAGTATATGTTTAAGACAGTATGACTTGTAAAGTATGCGTGTGGCCTAACCCACTAAGCATTACTCAGGCTATGCAATTGCATGCATCTGAAATGCATTTCCAAACCCAAATGCTGCATTTTACATAGAAATGCAGACCTATGACTAAGTAAACTCACAAGCATAGAGACTTCTGTTAAGTATTTATCCATTCTGTCTTAAATGAGTATAATTCTAATCACCATGTTAACATAAACTGTCCTGTGGCACTGACATTTAATAAGCAAAGTTTAACATTTTATCCTTTTTTTTCCATGGGCTCGATTCACAGGTAGTACTATTCAATTTTACCAGTGTGTAACTCACAACAGCCCAATATGTTACAAGTCATAACATTTTTCTTCTCACCAAGAATGGTTAGAACAAATACCATGAAGCATTTCTCTCTTTAACATTGGAGCATATGTCAGTAGTTTCAGCACCACATATGGCCAAGTCCTTTTCACACCTACACATTTTGATTTAACCAGTGCTAATGTGTCTGACAAACCATTGCTGTGCTTCAAATTACTCAGATGCAGTTGGCAAAGCTATGCATCTCTGTGCCTATGCTGTTAGACACAAGTTCTGAATTGGGCATGCAGCCAGACCCACATTTCTAGTCTGACTGCTGCAAATACATCTGGTAATGGTAGGGACCACAAATGGGGATGATGAGGAGTGCAAGATTTTTATGGCATTCCTCATGAAGCAGTACAGCTGAAGACTGCTGCAGGGGGATTATACTGGGTCTCAGTACAAGGCAGAGGCTTGGAATATTTTGGCCAAGACTGTGTTCAGTGCAACTGGCATCCAATGCACAGGGAAGCAATGTCATTACCACAACATTGACAAGAAGACGTGCATGCAGGAACTCTTTAGCCTATGGGAAGGTGCATTTAAGACTGCAAATGACACTTAGTTGTATAATTTTACTGACCCATCATCGGTCTGTGATATGACATAAATTAGCCAGCTAATGCAGTTATTTATTATTTCTTCATGTAACATACTGTACAGCTACAGCAGAGATAGCAGAAAACTGATGTGCAGCAGGAGAGACTACCTCACCTCAGAGAGGCACAGAGTAAGTATGCAATCTTGATGTCCCCCAACATTTAGTGTCCACCGCCATCTCTGTCTGTCTCATATGCCTGCTGCCTAACCTACCTTACTTACTTGACTGGGTCATTCCTAAACACTTTCCTCACATTCCTCTCTCAAATAAATGGGCATTTGTCCCACAAAACAAATGAAAATTACTCCCCCTAGCTCTCCACTTCATATATGGGTCATTTTGACACTGTTGATTTCATCCAATTAGCTATACAACATTATTCTGTTGTTGTCACCCATTCCTGGTGTCGTGTCTCTGAAAGTCATGAGATTCTTTGTACAATTCTACATTTATGTTGGAAAGATGTGGATAGCTATGGTGCTCTCCCACCACTCACCTACAAATTCCTATATTCTTTCCATTGTGTCCTAACCTCTGCTTGATACCCCCATTTTCACCAGTGTCCTATCAACCACTTTTCTACATGTTTACCAAGGTAAAAAAAAAAACAGAATCACACACAAGACACATGGCCAGAAGAGGCCCATCAAAAAGCCTTCACTTTTTGTCCTCAGCATTTGTGCTGAGTTTGGCAATGCAGAGCATAGTGAGGGGTCGTGAATGATGTTTCACTTCCCTTAGCAAAAGCTGAAGATTTTAGTTTCAGCCACTGTATTCCAGTCACTTTGCACACATGTGCTTAAATCTGCTGCATCATGGGATACAGAGTAAAGGCAGGTAAAGGAACTACTGTGAAACATTCACTCTAACAGTTAGGCTGCTGGATGTAATGAACTACAAGTTCCTTTGTGGTGTGTTGAGGTGCTTCTTCTGTCTGTAGATGAATGCTTTTGCACAGTGTCATGGGTTTCATTACAGCTGTATGTCAAATAATTATTTCATGAGATTTTATATTACTATCATACAGTTAACTGCAAACATTTGTATTTCTCACCAGTTATAACATTTTATTAACTTAACATTTGAATACAGCATCAAGAATAAATTTGCAAAGACATTGACCCCTAGATTGAGCACTTCGTAAGCCTCCCTTATCCTGCTCATGTCTTAATCTTGTCTCCACTCTCCTACCCCTTCCTGCTCCCTGTAGGAAACACTTTATTGTATAGCACGACAGACTAATAATGAGGAAAACACATATGAGTAACACACCATAAAGATTGTCCTACATGTCCCAGAAAAATAATGTTTCTATTTCTCTCTCCCTTTCTCTCTCTATTTGTTCACCCATTCTGCTTTAGTAAGTGTTCACTGTACCTCCAGTTGTGTGATTTAATGTGTATGAAGCAAGAGTTCATTCTGGTGTGAAGAGAAATTGCTCACATGTATAGATTGATTTTTGCATATGTTAAAGGGTTCTAATCTAGGCATTAGCAAAGTGTTATTAACTATTTTTGGTACACTGTTTTATGTGTAGCTGTTGCCAACATATAGTGTTGATCCACCATTATTTTGCTTTGTTCACAATCTTCTTGGTCCTTGCTTCCCTCTCCCCCTGCCTATGTTTCTTGTACCTTTTGTGTCATTAGTCTTTCTCCTCTGCATTTGCACAATGTCTGGCAGTGAGCACCAACTAGCGAAAAACACAGCCCCCTGCAGGCATGGCAAGTGCATGGCTCAAAGAGAAGTATCCAGTTAAAAATGTAAAGCGCCAGCACAAGGTGGAGTGAAAAATAAAGAAATTTAATATGGCATATTACATTTCTTTATTTTTCACTCCACTTTGTGCTGGCTGTTTGCATTTTTAACTGAGCACCAATTGCAACATAGGCTAAATGGAAGCATACAGTTTATGGCAAAGCATTGAGAGTTTTTGCCTTTGTCTGCCTTAGTCTGGTACCCTTCACTTTATTGTGTTTATCTATGTATAGCGAGGCCAGTCTTCTGTTAAACAAGCTGAAGAGCTCAATGTACAGCATACAGTTGTCATGAGACGAAGGAAGAGTAATACATACATTCTCCTTTTCTGCAATCTGTTGTTATATTTCAGCTTTGCGAAGCTCGAGCTCCTATACAATGTCATTAGGCAATACTCAGGTCTTTAGATTATTCTTGTGATACCTGTTACACTTTTAATCCAGATGCATTCCAATGTGTTTTTGAATGTTTTTTTATGGCTCCTTTGGGTGTAACTCTTGGCTACACATTTTCTTAACAAAATATTACCCTGCTGTCATATTAATGTGCTTCCTCCCTATTGTGAAAATTGTCATGTACAGATCTTGCCTGAATAATTATGATGATAAAAAACACAGTAGAACAATACAAATAAATACATACATGAACCATAAAGTAATGTCTTACTATGTCTGTATGAGTATTTTTGTCACCAACTGTCCACCTCTGCACACTCCTTCTATATAATCCAGTAAATCTCTTTGATTCCAACCAGTCTCCATAAGTTATGTTTTCATCAGCAGTGACATGCTTGGTCCCTCATGTGTTTCATTTGAAGTACTGCAAATGTAATGACAAATATGTAAATCGTAACACCTGTGTGAAGATCAGTACAGAGTTCCACACGGTAGTACTCATTCCCATTCTAAACATCTCAAGATGTGATTATGTATGCACTAATACTTTGCCATCAGCAGCGCAAATGAGCTTACTAGTGTTGCACTTCAGAGCGACAGTAAAAGAAAAAAAATATTTAGAAACAAATAATTCTTTCTGTAGGTTATACAATTTCTGTATGTCTTTACTGAATTTTGAATTTCAGAGTAATGATGACTCAGTGAAGGTAGTCTGGTAATGTACGTCTTCACTGCAATGATTATAATTGCAGCTGTGTTACAATAGCATGTGAACAAGTCACACATAATCCATCACTGTTATTCTGAAGTGCACTGTGATATTTAGGAACTGTATGCTTTCATTGTGAAGGCACATTGTGCAACAATAAGACAAGACAACTGACGCTGATGCTTTAAATTTATACTATTTGATGCAGTCATACAAGAATGAACTGGAATGAATATTTGCTTGAGCTCTGAGCTACAACAGAATGGCATTAAATATACTGATCCCAAGGATATTGCCAATATCCTGGCAGATCAATTCAGTGCAAACTTCACCCCCCTCTCACCCCCTAAAGGACCCATCTCAATACCAAAAGATTGCCAAATTCTGGTATGGCCACACAGGTAAAAAATGCACTCTCCAAAGCTAAGAATACAACATCCATGGGACCAGATGACATCCCAGGCTGTGTACTACATGAACTACAAAATGAACTGGCACCTCAACTAAGTGTCATGTTTAATCATAGCCTCACCTCAGGCTTTGTGCCCAATGAGTGGCACACAGCTACAGTTATCCCACTCCACATGGGGGGATCCGCCTTGGATCCTGGGAACTATCATCCCAACAGTCTGGTGAGCCAGAACTGCAAAGCCATAGAACACATTATCATGGAATTTATAAACAAAAACATTGGCAACCTTCAAACACTGGACCCCACCCAGTTTGGTTTTGTAAAGGGCCGATCTTGTCTCCTCAACCTGATTGACTTCTTTGAATCAGTCTTCAGAGCCATGGACGAGGGCAAGGCAGTCCACACAGCTTATCTGGACCTTGCCAAGGCCTTTGACACCATCCCCCACTCTGGAATCATAGATAAACTTACTAAGCTAGGCATTAATCCCTACACCACTCGATGGGTTGCCAATTGGCTTACTGACAGAACTCACACTGTAAAAGTAGCCGACTCAAAATTCAGCTCCAGACAAGTGACAAGTGGAGTACCTCAGGGTTCAGTCTTGGGACTGCTCTTGTTTGGCATCTACTTCTCTGAAGTACAGGCCAGCACTAAGGGACTCTGGCTAACAAAGTTCACAGATGACTGCAAACTGGGAACCATTACTGAAACCCCAAATGATGTGGATATTCTACAAAAGGGCCTTACAGAAACAGATGCTTGGTGCCAGAGCCATGGACTCAAGCTCAATGCCAAGAAATGCATAGTTATACCCTTTGGGAAAAACCATGTAGCCATGAATTATCACATAAGTGGCAGTACACTAAACACTGAAAGTGTGATAAGGGACTTAGGGACATAGGTGGGCAGTGGTGTCACCTTCGATATCCACATCGCCACAACAGTCAAGACATCCTTCTATGTGGTACACCTCATCACTAAGGGCTTTTCATCCAGAAAAAAGAAGGTCATTGTCCCACTGTCCTCATCCCTCATTAGACCCATTATAAAGTACAATGCCCCATTTGGTATGTACCTCACAAGACATCTGCAACAACTGGAAAGGCCACAGAAATACCTCACTAAAAGAATCACAAGTCTAAAGCAGATGCCCTGTGCTGACCATCTAAAAAAAAACTCCGGCTATACTCTGTCACATACCGTTTACTCAGAGGTAATCTCTGCTTAACATACAAGGCCATGTCAAACCCAGAGCTATTGGACATGCTACACTTAAAGAAATCCCAATCCCTCAGAGCCACACACTCCAGGGATCGAAACCTGGTCATCACAATGAACAAAACATGCTGGAGGGATAGGTTCCTAACCCAGAGACCCCCCATACTCTGGAATAGACTGCCCATACATGTCAAGCTGAGTGCCTCTTTGGCATTTTACAAAAGGAACCTTGATGATTGGATGGGAGATAGGAAATTCACCCTGGGGATCACATCAGTTGCCCTGCTAGACAGGGGACCAAGGAAGTAAATATTCTGGGAAGAAATAGCCAGGGAATTGTTATGGCTAGGTTTGTATAGTTCCTAGGGCTGATAGCCTTGTACCAACCTATGAAACTATGAACCTATAATGCATTGTTTTAAAATTGTAGTTGTCATTGACATCCCTTACTGTGAAACAGGTACATGCCCCTTGCAGTAATGCAATGTATGTGAATGACAGTATAAAAATCTTTTCAGAGAAGTATGACATTATATCAAAAAAGCACAGTGCTGTTACTCTGGCCTGTCTGCACAGATGCATTTGTTCTAAAACCTGTGATGCACACTACCAGATGTTCCAAACAGTGAAGTTGTACTAATTACAAATATGCACTTTCACATATTAAAGTCAGACTTCTCCTTTGGCCTTGCAGCTAATACTGTATTCTCTAAATTCTGTGATTAGACAGGTAGGAGATTCAACTGTCACAGTGGTGAACTGTGTGTGTGTGTGTGTGTGTGTGTGTGTGTGTGTGTGTGTGTGTGTGTGTGTGTGTGTGTGTGTGTGTGTGTGTGTGTGTGTGTGTGTGTGTGTGTGTGTGTGTGTGTGTGTGTGTGTGTGTGTGTGTGTGTGTGTGTGTGTGTGTGTGTGTGTGTGTGTGTGTGTGTGAATGTGTGTGTGTGTGTGTGTGTGTGTGTGTGTGTGTGTGCACACATCTGCGTATTTTATTGTGAGAAGAAATAGCCAGGGAATTGTTTTGGCTAGGCTTGTATAGGCCCTAGAGCCAATAGCCTAGTACCAACCTATGAACCTATGTGTATGTGTGTGTGTGTGTGTGTGTGTGTGTGTGTGTGTGTGTGTGTGTGTGTATCTGCCTCCAATATCAGCTATGTATACCTTTCTGAACAGACATGCTGTATCAAATTCCAGACAGGGGAGAATTTTAACACTGGTGAGAATACCCCATCACCTTTTCCCACTTTTTCCACAAACAGCCTGTCAGCATCACACTGATGAAGTAATCATGTCAAAAGTACACTCTCTGCCCTTGTAAATCCGACTCCTCCAGTGGCACTTGTGGCTAATTCTGTATTCTCTAGATTGTGTAATTACATTGTTAGCGGGTTGAAATCCAGCCGTTGAAATCCAGCCTTGGTTAACTAATGTGTCTGTGCTGTCATGTACAATTGTGTCTGTAATAACATCCCTTATGTAAATTTACACTTAGGAGACATATTTTTACTGACAGAGGGCTACCTTATAAATTTGTATTACCACCAGACAATACCCAGTTTAGGAAACAAATGGTTACATCATGCTATCAAAATGCACTACATCACAGCTGTAGTATGAGTTATCCAGTAGCACTGGCTGCTGGTACTTTGCTGTCTAGACTGCATAAGTAGAGAAGGAGTAAATCTGAATCCAGCAATGCTTGACTATTATGCATGTGTGTTTGTCTGTCATGCTGTATAGAGAAGGCTTCTAATGTATGTTGGAGTGTGGTGTTACTGTGATCTTGGAACACCTTTATACCTTTTAGGTGAACATTAATGTATTAAATAATGGTGATGTCATCCATACAAATGTGCTCTTTCCCAATTGTAAAACAACATCTCATGTGGCACATGTCATTCTGTCAGTGTTCTCTACCTTGTGATCTTAGGTAGTCTGTTCAAATCCAGTCATTTCTCCTTAGACTCACTTGTGTCAGTATGACTGTGAATTTGCATATAGGCAACAATGTTATGTCATCCAACTTCAGCTCTGTACATGCATGACTGGAGATCCTCTTACAAGAATTTATGCTAATTTTTCAGACATAATGCTTTATTGTATAATGGTGGTGCCATGAGATGACAGTTGGCTTTCCCATGGGAACTACTAAGGCTTTTCCTGTGTTATGACAACATCAGATGATGTTCTGTATGTTGTTGCCTTAATAAGGCCTGTATTGGAATCCATGATTATACACACACAATGTACATGATTTCTATTCTCCCATCACAGTTATGACTGTACTAAACATTACACATGTTTGGTTGTACCTAGCAGTAGGCAATGTTGTATGAGAAAGAAACATATAGCAACAGTCTTTTAAAGAAATTAGCAGCACACATATCCCTTGCAGCAATAACATGATGTCACAGCTTCAAAGACCCAAACATCTCACAATCATAGCAACAGATGCACAGTGCTGCATTCATTCTACACAATATCATGTAGCTTCTGTTGTCACATACTCAGGTAGTCAAAACATACTTTGACTGACTGTAAGTATTGTGTGTCCTAATGCTGTTATGTCATGAAGGACATCCACAACTGTTACCTCTACATTCCTTTTATCTCATATAAATTGTTTGCAGCACACTCGTATTATGTACTGACTTCACAGTGGTATTTTGTTAAAACTTCAACTGTAGCACATTTGACTCATATCCATGCAATTAGTGAGTGGAGTTATATAGATTTTGGCTCAATTCCTGTAAAGGGCAACATTCTCTCAATGTACTGACATGAAACAGCACTGCATGCAGTTATTGTTCTCAATTTTTACTCAGTTTATCAGATATAAAGTAATTTCACACTATATTGCCAGTGAAACAGTTGTGCTGTGAATGTCTTGGTGAGAGTGCTCCTGTGGCATATGCTTTCAGTAATGACTTGTATAGTATATCTACAGAGATAGAGTGTGTTTCAGTTCTGGGACAATGTTGTTTGAGAAAACAACAGGAACTGCTTCCTTGGCTAATATTGCAATGCTCACAGTTGTGGGAACATTAACATTGTTATCTTCTTGTCATCGTTTTTTACAAAATCATATTATACACATTGCCTTCAAATGTTTATTACTTCACACATTAATTTAATTTATTTGTGATAGATCCATTATCATGTTGTGTGGCAGACACAGACAATGCACAAATCTGTACAAATTGCAATGGGATAGGCAGGGGTTGAATCTGGTAACATCTGTCTGTCAGATAACTGTGTCATACAGGAGTGGCTTAGGCAAAGAAAGTAGTTATGGCACAGTCAGGGGGAAACATTTTTAAGGCATCTCCCTCCAAAGAAGAGGGTCCATACTCATTACAACAGGGAAGTGCTATAAGCACCTCACGTATGCTTAGCCTATTTCTGCGGCATCACAAGTTGATGCACATCTTTCTGGTATCTGTCTTGGCATGTGTTCCACTCTGGCAAGATGCAGATGTTGAGTGTGTCACACTGTGTTTCACGTCTTCTTGCAAACATTTATGTGTCACTGTTATTGTTTTCTTCACACTGTACAGCTTTGTAGGACATGAGGACTACATTCTTTACTGTATTGTATGATGCCAGATCATCATAAAGTATGATTGGGCCCATGTTAGGACTGTGTTTTTACATGCTGTTATGGTAGTGTTCATGTGTAATGTCTTGTGAGCATGCTCACTATAGTCATGTAGTATATGAGCTCTATTTATGAACAGGGACCTTGAACTACTGCACTCTCATCAGACCTGTGTTATCATTTGTCACTTGTGCATTTTGACTGCTATTATATTACTGTTTGTGATTTTCAGGTACATAAAACACATGCTTGTCTAATACACATGTCCAGGTAATATGCAACTCGCCTATGGTTCTCAAATGGCAACAAATGATAAAACGTGTCCCTTTCTAATGTGCATGACTCAACAGCTGTATGGCTCACTTCTTGTTTATACAGGATGATTTGGAGAGTACAGAACTGCAGTCAGTTATTACACAGACATGCCCTGTATATACATATCATATTCAATAACTGCAGTGTATGCGAATAGCACCTAATTTATCCACTGTCCTTGCTAATTGAAATCTCATCTTAGCATGTTATCAACATTTATATCAAATTTACTCCCCCTTCTTATAATGTTGCACTGTGTCCCTCTCATATCCATTGATAGCATGTCTGTTTTTAGTTGTGTACATAGGTAAAGAATTGGAAACACAATTATTTATTATTGCATCAGTATGGACACCTTTCTGTTTAAAATGCTTCTTTGTGACCTAACTACATTTGAATACATTAACTAAGTACAGTTTCTCTGTTTACCTTCCCCTTGTACTTATGTATGCACTATTAAAATTGTATTCTTTGTAGATTCTTCCCAGTTAATGCCCCACGCATCCTAATTCCTTTACTCAACTTAACCCTTACTTGATATAAGCTGTCCGCATGTGCTCACTTAAATGGTTTGCTTACAGACAAGCAGCTTTATTTACAGTGTGTGCTCATACTTCCTGTACTGTTTCATGGCTGCCAACACTGCTGCTGGCCATGAAACAGTTCTTAGAAGTGTATAAGTGTGATGAGCAACATGCATATTTAACGAGGGCTGCTGCTCATTGCTCGAACACTCAGTAATTGTGTAGGCTTCGCATGAGAATTTTAAAATCATATGTCAATTCCCACTCATTTACCATGCATAGTTATGCAAAATAATCCATGCCATGCATACTACCGTTATGTGTAGATAATCTAAATTAACATGAAATGGATGTTTAAATTCTTAATCAGTAGGCACTAACATTATCAGCACATCTATCAATCCATTTAACAATTTTGTACAGACCATATGTGCAGATGTAGAATTTGAATCCCTGTCAGTAGATATTGCAACAAGTATGGGACAGACAAATAACTAATCTGCCACAAACAGTGGTGTTGCTACAGTTACATGCACATCCAAACAACATGTCTACTTTAGAATATAGTGTATATTACTCCAGTCAGTGACACACATCATAAAAAACGTTAATGTCATTATATGGTGCACAACAGACATACTGGAATTTATGCAGAAACAGGGAAGAAAATATGAATATATTAAAACAAACTGCTACGCAGTCATGGCTACATATGTCCAGAAAAAGCAGTGTGATTTCAAAGCCTTCCTAATGTTGCTTCTGTTAGACTAAATATACACACAAACAGAGTATCCATAAATCATTCACTGTACATACAACTTATGGAAATACTCATAAGTCGTCAGTTTCTGTAAATATATGACAGACGTTATGGGCTAGTCAAAAATGACCACATTTGGATTTTAATTCCTTCCATTTTAGTAGTTTACTGGGGCTGAACTTGGGGAAATTTTCCTTTTCACTGATGGGCATTTACCCATCTATGAGCATATTATTTAATTCTACCCCCTCCTTTATGTAACAAGCAGATTGTAAGGCAGACAATGTCAAAGAATGTATGCAAGGAAATATGTATCAGTTGATTTATACGGAATAATAACATACATATGTGATAATAGCAATGTATGACTGACATGTGGAACTGGATTGGGAGGGAGCATCATGGTTGGACTGGGATCTGCCAGAACTGATGTGCAGGACTGCCACCACTATGAGGACCTACATTGGAGGGATGCAGTGAATATTTGATGGTAGGTTGCAGAGGTTCAACACCAACAAGCAGATGCCTACAGTACGTTACATAATCTACACCTTAACATCTGCATTATCATATATGCATTTAGTAAGCATAATCATATCTGTTTCTGTGACTCTGTTTCAAGTGTATTTCATTGGTATCCATACCGATAATAATAATTCAAATGTAGGAATTTAAATTTCACTCATTAATGTTAACAATAAGATGTTGATGCCTTTAGCATATTGATGCATTCTGAGGTTATCTGACCGCAACTATACTGGACCAGTTTATAAATTATGCAGAACTGTGAGTTCTGACTGCATACTAACATCACACATATAAATGTTACTGCTATTTCACAATATCTGCTTTTATAACCTAAAGCAAGCTATGATTTCCCATATCTCAAATGGCTAAGCAGTATGGCAACGTCCCTGCTGTTTTCCTGTGTGTGAGTTGAAATCCCATTGTATCGTGTTTTTAAAAATATTGGCAGTAATTCATGTAGTATTGCACTTCACATACGGAAGACCTATATTTAGTTAACTTATACTGTACAGATTTTTACACATCTAGCATGGCCATGGTTCATTGACATCTACAGAACTTATGTTGTACATTACTATGCAATAACCTAAAACGTTGGTGTGGTATATTAAGATTTAGCCAAGGTTGGTGTGGTTTAATCATGAGGGCAAAGCTGCTTCTGCTACATATCCTGTTGCCTTTTTTGATGTACTGCACACATGTATGGGGCTTGTGTTTCCACGCATACCCAGTACATCAGTGCTTTGGAAAGGAAGCAATGGAGAAAAGAAGGTCTCTGTTGCTCCTTTTTTCATTTCTTTTCTTTTTTTTTTTAATAAAAAAAAACATTTCAGACAGTTTAGGGGTAGGATAGAGACAGAATGGCCGGTCATTGTATAATATGCATTTCTTCATTATCTACAGATTTTGTATTCCATTCCAATTAAATTATGTTGTGATGTCACTCATTAACCATGTTGCATTGCTTATCTCATTTGCATATACATTTTACATGTATTGTTACTTGTTATTCTTAAAATATATTTTGAACATGCGTATTTTACTCATGGGAAGTCAACATGACACAATATTTGTACATAATGATGCGTTGTAGTGGAAATGCAAATGCTTTATTGATACATCAACATAAATGTGTGAGGCTCACATTGGTTAATAAAAAGCGACACATACTTTTAAAATTTGTGGCTGTTATTGGTTTAAGGCCTACATAGAAGATGGGTTATGTCAATGACCACATTTCCAACAGCATAGTGTCACTATTAACTTATAACATGTAAAGTTTTTTTTTTAAATGGATTCCTATGTTAGTGTTGTATAATAGAGTCTTATGTTATACTTGTCTTGAGACTTAATGATAAATATATGTCTGTGTGATGTGCATGCATACTGATGTCTGATATGTCAGTAAATTAGCAAGTAATAAAAGAAACATGTCTGATAAACTGAGTACTGCGTGCCATGTAAGGTACTAGAGTGACATAATTACAATGAACGATGGGTGCCCTGACCCATACATGGCCTTCTATTTATATAATCAATATATGAACATTACACTTGTTATTATCAAAACATTGTGTCTTTTGTTATACAATGTATAAATAAACCCTATGGGTCATGTCTGCTAGCAATTATGGTGTACTGACAAATGCACTGCATATTGGGATGTGTTTTGAGCAAACATTACACATAGCTTGTCTCATATGTATTGATGATGTTAATTGCATAATATATATTCTGTTTAGAATTATGTAGGTGAACATCTGATTGTATTTTATTACAGACACAAATTTGTACATTACTATGGATTGACTTCATGCCTCACATTCCATGTGATTTTGCAAACTTGCAATTGGAAATATCATACAGTAGTCTAATATCATATACATAACAGTTATCACATGTAGATTGTGTAAGACTGTATGAAGTTATTTAATCATCTTGTTTCAGTTAATACCTATTATGTGCAATATTTTTCTTTCTGTGCTGACCTTTGACAGATCATGGGATCTGTGCCAATTCACCAATTATATGAAAAAAATTGACATGCCAGATCTCTGCCAGCCCACTCAGACATGAAGGACCATGATGGTGACCAAGAAGGGGACACAGATGATAACAACAGGCCAGGGCCTGCACATACCTTTGTTCCTGCTGTTCATTGTAGAAGACATCCACCACGATTCCAGGGAGATGATTTTAGGAACCAGGTCTAAAAAGCAGTGACAAATATAGTTATATGCACTTATTCCATTTTTCTGTGCTGTACTTATGTACACAGAACTGCCCCTTAATCAGTACTACACGTGTGCGATACTATTTATATCAAGAACAATAATTGTGGTACCTGTTGTATTATCAACCAAAATAAAAGAACTACAGTAACTCAAAACCAAAAAAAACAAAATAACCATTGGCAAGAATTCCACACCTGTTGTATTATGTTTGCATGGCAGTATATATGTGGACGTGATGCTCAAAACTGCTTTTATTGTGCACCTGTGCCACTGCTGTTTTACTATTGCACATCACAGGGTCTGTGTCATTTGACCACAAACATGTTTTTTGCCATCATCAATGTACTATGCGTATGTGTCACACATTGGCCATTTTCTTCAATGTACCTTGCAAGAATTTGCAGTCCATCCTGTGCTGTGGACACATGCATGTGCAGTGTGTCTCCTTAGATAGGGTTGTCCTGCCTTTATTCTGTGGCTACACTCCCTTGCTGGCATTTCTTCAATGATGTGGGCCTGAATTATCATCTTACTTCCACCTTATAGCTTCAGCCTACATGTCTCACATATGCATGGCCTATGTTCTGTGCATATTTACCTTTCTCTACATTATCATCATTATTATTTAGGTGTACTGGTACACCTTGTGCCACCATGTTGGGTATAACACACACATGCAAGGCATATGAGGCAAGGTGGGTAGCAAATAATTTGATTTAATCATTGTTCATGTTGGACTTATGTGAAGAGCATTACCGAGGGAGTTTTATACTTCCTGCCTATGCACAGGCTGGCATTCCTTAATTGACATTAATTATATATGTATCATCATTTACTTCATAGTCAATGTCATTGGTGTGGGTATGTATGAAAACTTTTTTCTTTTTTAATTACAGCAACTCTTTTGGGGTTTGAATACCATGATGGGAATGGGCCCCCTTCCTAAGTGAAAGTATGATTAAAATTCATGAAATTAGTATTGTTTCAATCTTTGATGTCAGCCAGAAGTGCTGTTTGCAGCACCCAATATGCCCAGTAATGACTCCTTCTGCAATTCATACGAAGTTACATGTATTGGTAAATTATTTAAATATGATTTTGGATTCTTTTTTATAACAACCATTGCTCCTACTACTATCGGAACTGTCTAGGTATCTTTCTTCCACATTACTCCCATTTCTGCCTGTAAATCCTGATATTTTATGACTTTGTGTGTGTGTGTAGCAATTTCAATAATCAATGCTACTTTTGTCTTCTTTTCATGGACCACTATATCTGGTTTTCTCGCATCTATCTTTTGAACTGTTGGTAATGGGTGATCCCATGTGATGTAGAGTTCATCATTTTCTATGATGCTTTGTGGCTCATTTTCCAGTGTTTTTCAGCCACTTTAATACCATAATGTTTACACAATCCCCAGTGGAACAGTCTTGCCACATTATTATGCCAATGGGGACATCCCTTACAGTCACCTAGTCGGGGATGCTGGTTATGCACTGGAGCAGTGGCTGATGACACCCATCAGAAATGCACACACACCTGATTAAGAATGCCATAATGAGGCACATGCACAGACCGGACTTATAATAGAGTGTGTGTCTGGGATGCTCAAGTCATGATTCCGGTGCCTGGACACATCCGGTTGAGCCTTGCAGTACTCACCAGCTACATGTACTCAAATTGTTATGGTATGTGCCATGCTACACAATATGATCCTGCGGAAACAGCTGCAGCAGGAACAGCATGGGGCAGGCCCACACAGCCCCCCAACAATGCCAAGGCCTGCACAGGCACAGAATGACTTGGAGGAGGAACAACCTGAGCCTGCCCCAGTAGGCAGATGGAGGCATGCCCAGTATGCCCTTGCCTTGGCAAAGAGGCAACACATAGCACATGCACTGACACAGTAGGGACCCAGGGAATGACACCTCTCTCTCTCTGACTCGCACATACAGTAAAAGGGATGCCAAACATGACACTACCTGTGCTCAATCATGTATAGAGAGTGTACTATGTGCATCCAACATAGGCAGCCCTCCAGCACCATCCTCAGTACTGGCACACCCACAAGGTAGGTTAATAAACCTACCAATTGCCGAATGGAGTAGAATGAGTCATTACCTGTATCTGTGGTATGGATGTGAGCATGCAAGGGAATTGGGTGGCTGAATGGTATGCC
Organism: Protopterus annectens; assembly: GCF_019279795.1. NCBI lineage: Eukaryota > Metazoa > Chordata > Ceratodontiformes > Protopteridae > Protopterus > Protopterus annectens. Next base: position 1,504,498,596 of record NC_056735.1, read on the forward strand.
AGCAGATAGTAGACATCCATAGTGGCAGCATGACATCTGTAACAAATATTGGAGTCACCATAGTAGCCAGTACTACATAGGGTGACAAAACCCACTGCAGGAAATGTGCTAGGCGACATGTGTGTCCATATAACTCACACATGCCAGTCAAGGAAGTTCACATACCCAACAACAGTCTCAGCAAGCAAGACAGGTGTAGACAAACAAAAACAGAGACTGTGCTATGGCCTCTGAAAATGCCTATGGGTGCCACAGGCCTACACAGACAGAATACAGCAGGTCAGGCTGTGGGATGTTAGTTCTGAAGGGTAGGAAGTCAGACAGTAATATTTAGGTCAACCAAAGCTAAGACCTGTAGTACACTAATATGCCTCTAGTCAGCATGATAGGTTAGAATACAGAATGAAATAGAGTTCCTGACATACCCGTACAGTCATAGCAAATGTGTACAAGTGCCAGGTGTGCCCCCCCCATCCTATGTAGACATGTAGAAACAGTCAGGTGTGCCCCCCCAATCCTGTGTAGGACTGTAGTAACAGTCAAATATGCCACCCCATTCCTGTGTAGAAATGTAGTAACAGTCAGGTGTGCCCCCCAATCCTGTGTAGAAATGTAGAAACAGTCAGGTATGTCCCCCCACAATCCTATGTAGAAATGTAGTAACAGTCAGGTGTGTCCCCCCACTCCTATGTAGACATGTAGAAACAGTCAGGTGTGCCCCTTCCCCCACTCCAGTGTAGAAATGGATTAACAGTCAGGTGAGCCCCCCCCCAATCCTGTATAGAAATGTAGTAACATGTATGAATAGGTATAATACCAGTGGAGCACAGATGCCCAGAGGTAGCCAAGGTAGCAGGATAGGTTGTAGCATTTGCACAATATGCAGGTCTGTGTGTGTTAGGTTGGTATGTGTTTCATATTGTGTGAGAGTGGTCAGTATGTATACATGTTGAGGTAAGACCTGGTGGCCATTTCCCACTACTGCTGATGACAGGGACAAGCCCTCACAACTGCAATGCCAAAGACAATTCCCACCAGTATAACACATGCTAGCAGTAAGCCATTGTAAATGTATGGTGGTAATATGTGTCACCATCTGAAAGACTGACATGGCATGGCTGTTGGGCTAGATATACATGCAGTACAGAGGGAAAAGTACCCCAGACATACAGTATATATTGTGTCACTGTGAAATGGAGACACCCTTGGAATTGGACATACAGATATGCATCAGAATAACTGGTTCTGTAGTAGGGGATACTGGTGATGTCTGCCCGAACACGTGCAGATCACAAAGGAGGTAGGACTGATGTATTGGGAAACAGCTGATGTACCTGCACATGCCAGCAAAACTGGAATGCCCCATGCATAAATGTGTCTCAGATGCAAGTAGTGTCCATTACACGCATGCATCCAGCTCACGCAAACACCACCCACTGGTACCTCTCTGGTCATATCCCTGATGTGGTGAATGGGTACAATATGACCCCACCTGTATATGGCAATAGTGAAAGAATACAGCATGCAGGGCAGGTGTCCCATGCAGGTGTAACCCTAGCTGCAGGTAGCACCCTGCCAGCATCCACACCACCTGATCAAGACTCATAGAAGGTATTGGCATGCACACTTATCACACCTACCCTGTCATCCCTGGGGAATATACTTTATGGTGGTTTGAGACTGTAGGACTGACAGAATGCAATGGCCTGCCACATCTAGCTTGCAGCAACACCTAATGGCCCACAGGCCTCTGCCAAAGGCCTGTGTCTCACACGTACTGCCAATGCATGTTATGTCATGGACACCCAGATAACAACATAACACACCCCACATAAGCCGTATGTAAGGCCATGTGGATAAACCACAGTAACATGTCCACCAGGTCCCACTGCATGAACTGTGGACCAACACTAACACACAACTGTGATGGGGTGATACCTTTAGAGAAAGTATCATAGTATGTATGCATAATGTATGGAAGAGATTAGAATAACACGGGGGGGGGGTGGGAGCATGGGCAGCATAGAATGTGCATGGTCCAACACCAAGCTGTGTGCACACACTATCCCTGGCTGCAAACACATAAATGAGTACCTACACATCTGCCCATACCCCACAATAGGGGTAATGTCCTGACCCATGTCCCCAGCCTCTGGGTAACCTGTGCGAATCTGTACAGCTGTGAGACATTGCCACAGCAAGATGAGGCCATACTGTCATGTCGATGGGTGTACAAGTATAGGAACCTCTGCCAGCATTGTACCAAGGTGCTGAACTGGATGCACAGACACAGCAGCAAGTGTCTGCAGCTCCCCCTCCAGAATGGCATAACTTACCATGAATACGTAGGTGTCTGCCTACAATACCGGACACAACTGCAGTCACCCTTGTCCCCCAAGACATCACTGTGAGCAAGAATGTCCACCTGACAGTACATGAGGACAGAAAACATCACAGTGTATAACAGTACACATGTCTCAATATCTCTGCTAACAGCAGTACCATGCAGCTGAAATAGCACAGACACAATCATCTACAGTACACACCATCCCCTGCACAGTCTGTCCACATATTGCCAAATGATCGAGGGATACCCTGCAGAAACAGTTTGCTACATGTAGGTGTACAACAAAAAGGTCTGCACTGGAGTACAAACTACCTGGAATCGATCCACACATTCAATACAGAAGGCCATACTGGGCATGCTCACACACTTAAACAAATGAAGCCCATGTCGGCAAACAACAGTGGACCATACATATCTGGCATTTGCAGATGTTAGTGCATAAACTCCTTAGTATTCACCAGTCATGCCTTGCGCACACACTGGTTGGGAATACAGACACATATCCAAGGACAACACACTATAATAAGCCAAAAGTAGATGTGCATATATGTGTGGAAGAGAGTGACTGTGACTAGGAGCCATCCATTATGAGGCCTGTCCCACCCAGCACACAGCCAAATGGCTACAACCACATGAGGTGTAAATGTCATTCACTGTAGACATTAGCCACCGGTATCCGTCAGCACGACAGACTATGTGGTGCAAGTGCTAGCTGTGCAACAAGACTGTACAAGGAAGTAGTCATCTAGCAGCTGTATACATGTACCTGTGGAATATAACCTTGCATGTGTCCACATGTGGTGTCTCAACCTCTAGATGAATGGGTTATGGCCCATACACACACACTGCCTTTCCCATAGCCCTACTATGACAAGCCAGCTGAGGTCATCCACTTTGAAATACAACCTTGGGAAAGGTGTAGCCCAGTAATCTCCATGGTGTCCTATAACTGTGTACTGCTGTAGTGTGATAAACTAGCTAGGTAGAAGTTCTAATCCAAAGCACGGCAACGGTGTGTGTGTGTGGGTGTGTGTGTGTGTCTGTCTGTCTGTGTAGAGAGCAATGCTTTTTAGGCTAGTCACACTCACTACAATTCAAATGCCCTACTTTGGCAAGGCTGCTGATGTCGTTCACTGTGAAATACACCTTTCGGCAAGCTGTAGCCCAGTTAATTCTGTGTTGCATCCTATAACTGTGTACTGCTGTAGTGTGATAAACTAGTTAGGTAAGAGTTCTAATCCCAGACATGGCAAGTGTATGTGTCTCTGTCTGTGTAGAGAGCAATGCGTTGCATTCTAGTCACACTCATTACAATTCAAATGCCCTACTTTGGCAAGGCTGCTGATGTCATTCACTGTGAAATACACCTTTGGGGAAGGTGTACTACAATAATCCCTGTGGCCTGTCCTATAACAGCTTCATGCTGTAGTGTGATATAGAAATCTATTAGAGGTACTATTCCTACACATGGTGGTTGTGGATGTTTTTGTATGTTTTTCTATGTCTGTGTAGGGAGCAATACATTTTAGGCTAGTCACACTCACTACAATTCAAATGCCCCACTTTGGCAATCCTGTTGATATCTTTCACTGTGAAATACACCTTTGGGGAAGGAACACTGCCGTAATCCTCATGGTGCATCCTATAACTGGGTAGTGCTGTATTGTAATAAACTAGTGCAGCAGGAGTTCTAATCTCAGACATGACAGGTGTGTGTGTGTATGTGTGTCTGTGTTTGTCATTTGTATTCTGTGTGGAGATGGTTATGAGTGTTAACAACTGGATTCAATGTGGGGGTGGGTTTTGCTAATTTCTTATATGGTGGCCCTATTATATATGACAATGTCCACCATGCAGGAATAACAGATGTGAAATAGCTGAGAGGCTGGTGTGCAAATCCATACCCCTTCATGTGACATCATGGCCAGGTGAACAAAGTTAGAAACCCGTGTATTACCCAGAGAACACTCTCAACCCATGTCTCATACATACACACACACATGCCCAGGCAACAGCTGCTATGTTGGTAGTACCCTGCATATTGTCCACTGATAGTAACCATGGTGTGATTGCAGTGGGCTACAGAGGGCATGGCACCCTGTCCATCAGTCCAATAGGCACATCAATGCTGACAGTGCACCTTCCCCATGTTCCCCTCTGGGCACCTGCAACACCTGTGGTGCCATCAAATGTGACCCACAAAGGACATACCATGTCTGAAAAACATGCCCTGTATGGACAGATACCACTGACACAAGGGAATACCGGTATCATGCTATCAATGTAGGTGCAGGGTCAGCCTGCTGTCCATTAACAGTTCCTGCCACATGAGGCCAGGATTGGCACATCTGATGATAGCAATCTGTGTACACAACATGGGCCAGACACCCCAGGTACAGTTCCACATGTCACTGTACATGCATGTGGGAGGTGTGCACATCCCAGCCACCATCCATGTCATGGACTAAGGAACACATACATGGCAAGCAATGTACAGCATTGGCAACATGCAATAGTCACCCAGGTGACTGGGTGGTGAATACAATACCCACCTATGTGGGCATATCCAGACACTACACTTCTGAGCCACAATGCAGACCATTGCCATGTGGGCTGATGCCAAGGTATACCCATCACCTAGCCTTGTATAACCATCTGGCACAGTCGACCACTACACACCCATAAAACAATGCACCCATGCATGTCAGTACTGGCACCCTGTGTCATGTGTGTGTTGTATGATGCGTATGACCACATTTACACTCACTACAACCCCCAATGACATACTGAAGCATGCTGTCTGATGTCAGACAGCTCCACATACCCTTTGCCCATATAACTTCCAGTGGTGCATGTGATACCTTCACAGAACTGTGTTGTGGCAATCTCACTAGTGTTGAGTTGTATTCCTGGCCCTGCCTAGTGTGGCAATATGTGGACGACCCTGTGAGAGTGTGGCTGTGTTGATGCTGACAGCTGTTCATGTGGACAGGCACGTGTACTACACCTACGGTATAGCTACCATATCCCTGTTGCAAATGTCACTCACCATCACATATACATTTTGAGGGCTTCTCAACATATAACCTATGTGGTGCATCCAATAACTGCATCGACATGTGATAACACTACATAGTCGTCATGGGTTTGATACCCTGTACTGGTAGGTGTGTGACACAAACATGCTTAAGTTTTGCTCTCCAACCCCTCCCTGACTTTTCTTTGTCTCTGTCTGCCTCTTTCACTTCCTCACTGGTGGATGTGGAGGCTTACACCTGCTTTGCTTAGGCAGCAACATGTGTATTTTAAGGGATGCTCATGATCAGCTGATGGCCACTGGATGAATTGCAGCCCTCCTCTAGCTGATTGCATGCGGAACAGCTGTGGCAGCATTCCCATAGCCAGTTGCATAGAAACACACTCCAATATCTAGTGACATCATGTTGGTGTTGGGCCTTTTCATTCACTGTGAGCAGGAACTCAATCTGTTTTTGGCAAACAGCATCTCAGCTAGATTGGGGATTTACCTCTAACAGCATACACTGTGGAAACAGGCCAGCACACAGGAGGGGGATGTGCCTGAACTGACTACAGACTGTAAGTGCTGTAATACTGCATTTGGAGTGATGTTGGTTTAACAGGGTGTGTATGGATATGGCTGCCCTACATGTTTTAATACCTGCCATGTCAGTGCTATGTTTATGAGGAAGCCCCCATCTGTAGGGTCATCTGCAAACTGGGCAGTGTGTGGTGCCTTTTGTTTCATGTGTTACCCATAGAGCACCTATCTGTGAACTGCAGAAGGTAGTGTGAGGATTGCAGTCTGTAGATGGTGACAACCGTAAGAGTTACTGACTTCATATCCCTCATAGGACATATGTTGCAGCAAACCCTGTTACAACAGTAAATGCATGAGGTTATCACAGCAACATGTCAATATTGGCCATGTGTATGGGCCTCCAGCCACAACTCTGTCAACCTTTGTACATGTGGCATGCAGTAAGAGATGCATATGTGCTGTACACCATAATTAGTGACATCATATCTGCTAAGCCAGTGAGATATCACACTGCTACACATGTTATTTACAGTAGGGGTTATATTTGATGACATAACCTGGACATTATGTGGTTGTGTGTACAGTACTGAAGTCTGTGTACTTATGGTGATTGTCAACAGTGTGTGTATTGTTAATATGTACCTTGGTCTGTGTACAGACTATGGTAGATGTCATTGTTCTTGGTCCTTTTCTATCTGATGTTACATGCTGCTCCGCTGTATATTACCCTATTGGCTTACATGTTTGTAGGGCCATACACACGCATATCCCATACCACAGACAAGTATTGGACCACACTGTTTAGCGGCCCAGTATATGTTGGGTTAGTGTGTGAGTGGCACATATGAGAATGGTGTCCAACATATAGTCCATATACTGTAATATTATGCTAGCTTACCATACGTGGCTGAGGCTGTGCTCACATTGGTTGTGGTTATGCACTTTCACACAGGTGTATGTTACTCTGTGCTGTGACATGCCTGTAGAGCCTGCTATATATGCAGGTACATTTGCATTCCCCCATAGGAAATGTAGGCCAGTGTTGAACCAGTCTACCTGTAGCCTGCACAGTGCTTTGTTCCATGCCTAGCAGCTTAGTGTACTTACCCAATGGGATGTCATGTCCAGATACTTGCCAGATGTACTGCTGCCGGGCCACCATAACAGTCATGTATGTCAGACAGAGCAGTGAGTTGCTGTATATATGTATGACAATATCTGATGGGTAGTATGTGGCCATGACACCTCTGTACCAGCAGTTATTATGTGTCAGGACAGACAGGGGTGTGTAAATGCATAACCTATGGGGGCAAATGTATACCAGCATGTACGTGTTATACCCATCTACATGGCTGTTAACATCCACATTGTCAGGCTAGGTCCACATGTCTTGCACTAAGGGGTTCTGTGTATACCTCTGGACTGTCCAGAGTGTGTCAGACTGTCCACATATATTGGCCAATACATATATAATATATATATATATATATATATATATATATATATATATATATATATATATATATATATATATATCTACACATAAAAAGAGATGTACACATGGCCATATATATTTTGCACTATACAGATGTGTATACAGACATATGTATGAGTATACATGTGTATGTACATGTAGACATATATAGACCTATTATATGTATATAACCATATTCCTGTCATGTGTAAACCTCACAGTTGTGTATAACCTCCCAGATGTATCTTACCGTATGTATCTGCTATGTGTACATTATGATAAAACAACATATGTGATGGAACAGTCATATCAATAACAAGGACTACACAATTTAGGAAGTAAAGGCAATTTTTCAATACTACTCAATATGTGTATTGACAGATATATTGGTAAAACACCGGTTGTTTTCACAGTGGTCATGGCGTAGTGGTTACGTGTTGTGACTGTAGTGTACAGGGTCCTGGGTTCAAGACCTCAAGGGCTGTTGATTTTGTTGCTGGGCAGAACAAGGGATGTTTGGATACAGAGTGGTTAAGGCAGTTTTGAGCAGCTTTAAGTGGGTTTGTGCGGGTTTGCGAGAAGCTAAGCGGTGCTAAGCTATGGGTAAATATATGGGCACTTACACAGTGTAGGCATCACTTACCAGTATGCAAATCAGCTCAGTGGTTATAATGCAGCAATGTTGATACCTGCTAAGCATGGCTTAGGCCTGGTAACCAGGTCACACCACTCAGTCTGATAACAAAGCAAGGTACTCACATCTGTAATAAATGCATGTAATGCCATGTACAATACATGTGCCTACGTGCTGTCATTACAGTAGCAAGGGGTGTGAGTGTCATGTGTGGGGCACAGATGTATATGTGGCTTGTACAGCACTGTTATCCATGTGAATGTGTGACATACAGGAGTATTAGGGTAGGGTACATGCTGTCAGACCAGCATGTAGTGTATCATGGCAGTACTACTGTTGACAGTGCTTACCCAGACAAGAGCAGGGTGCTAAATGTAGTAATGACAACAAGCATCCCTGCAGGCAATGCTGGACACTGAGGCCTCCCTGTTTTGTCCCTGGTGTGTGAGCTGTGTCACAGTATATACCCCTTACTGGGTAATGATCTGACATGTGGAATGTAATTGTAGTCTACCGACTGTAGAGCACTTGTTAATGAGGGCTTCTGACATGTAGTTATGGCATACATATTGTTTTCAAATGTCTATCTGCTAACACACTCATCCTACTGCATAGCTACTTGACAAGCTGATGACTGTCAGTCCCTGTACAGATGTGCAAATGTCAGGTATCCAGCTGGGATATGTACAGGCAACCTAAGCTTGAATGACACTAACATGTCTGCCCAGCTGTGTAAAAACAAAACTGACACATATAGGAGATGTCTCCTTGTGCGCACCACATGCCACAGGTACCACCATTACACTAGCACAGTCAACAGAACATGCTTGGGTATAGTTCTCCATCACAGACACTAACCATGTGTTGTAATGCATGTTGCATACATGTCAACTTGATCACCTCAGTGGCCATGTGCTGGAGGCACCTGGAGGTTTGACTGATGCATGTCATTCTCACCCTGAGGATTGCCACAGTAGTGACTGTTGATAGATTTCCTGCTGCCAACTGGCAGGTGGCAGGATACCACTGTACACACAACCCATCTCTCCTTGGACAATAGCTAGGTACACGGCTATGACCACCTGCAGTGATGCACCCCTTACATGTGTATGTGTGCATGACTGTGTATAGCAGTGTTTGTGTGTTAGCACACCTGTACTTGGGAATTCCATGAGGGCCTTCACAACCAGTGCAACACCCATTGCCATAGTCAGTTGTGGCTACTGCTGTATGGCACAATACATGTACCCTGTTAAGCTCCCCCCATACCGGATATACGATCCTTGCAGTACCAGCACTGCAGTGCTTTACAAATGGCTTGATAGGCATTGGATACCCATTGTGTTCTGGCATGGGTGTGTAGTTGTGCATGTCCTTATATCTGTATGGGTACAGCATTCCAAGGCCACACACTCCTATTACAATACCCATTGCCACACAGTAGTACAGATAGTGTTGTTGCTGCCCATAGGTAAGGCATGGCAGTGCAACACCCTACTACGCATGTGGCATGTGCATTAGATGCATATCCCTGTAGTACCACTGTTGGGGTATACTATGTGTTGTATTGCAGTCACGACCAATGTGAGATGGTTGGTATGGCAGAGTGTTATCATGGGTTTCAGGGAGTACAATATCAACTGGGGGATGTGGTACACTATCATTAAACCAAGGTACACCCAGTATATGTCCCATGTACCACGTTATGGTTACCACCATCACCATCAACCATACAGGTAACCGATACCACAATCCAGGCTAGTTATGCATGTGCTGTGTGTAGTCTACCTGTAACATATTGGACACATAGTCCAGTTAATTAGGATCAATAGGCTCTGGTATCTCAGATGCGTGTCTGCCTGTTATGTGTCTGTTAATTGTGTATATGAAGGTATGTCACACTACGCATTGTCCATATACACCCATTACATCCCCCATTAGCATACTGTACATGTCTGGAGATATTCTGCATGTAACATATTCCCTGGGACATACCTCACCCTAAACATTGTGTGGTGTGTGCAATATCAGCCACACACTTCAGTATCACTACATAGCTAGTTTGGGGTCTAGTCCCAGTGTTGCCAAGTAACAGTGTGCATGTACGTGGATGGGTTTACATCAGGTTGCAGGGTATACACGCCTCAGTGGGTCACCTGTCCATGTGGCACACACAATAACCCTTTTAGTAACATGTGATATGTGTTCAACTGTACCCCAGATATGTCACAGCCATGGTGTCACTACAGTGCCATACTCCGTTATGCAATATGACTGCAGACCATCCTCGTGCTGACACATGTACACCAACAACACAAATGTATAACATTATGTAGACCACAACCGACCAGTGTTACTAACAGCTATAATGCATCATTGCTGGATGGCTACACTACCTTCCATATAAGCATTACACTTTACTCCTTACAACATGTTGCACTGCATTACTGTGGCACACTGTAGTGCAGTCATCGTGTGCATCAGAACAATATTAGCCTGTCCCTGCATTGATGGTAAGGATGACAGGGATGTGGCACAGGTATCATCATATGCATAGGGCATCCTTGTGCTGACACATGTACACCTACAACACAAATGGATAACATTATAGGGACCACAACCAACCAGTGTTACTAACAGCTATAATGCATAATTGCTGGATGGCTACACTACCTGACATATATGTATTACACTTTACTCCTTACAACATGTTACACTGCACTACTGTGGTACTCTGTAGTACAGTCACCATGTGCATCAGAACCATATTAGCATGTCCCTGCATTGATGGTATGGATGACAGGGATGTGGCACAGGTATCATCATATGCACAGGGTGTGATGTTGGTTTGCCAGATGCCGAGGGTGGGCCATATATTTGACACCATGTGTGTGGGTGAGGGGTGTACTGTGTTGAGCTGGGCATGGTGCTGTGGTGTGTGTAGGTATAGGGTTGCCCTAGGTGTTGAGTAAAACAAAGATGAGGAACACCACGATGATGCAGCAACAAAAATCGTCTTTATTTGTACAAAGAACAAGGAAGATGAGCGCTTTCTCGTACACACTGTACGCTTCTTCAGATCTAATTCACATAAGTTGCCCTAGGTGTGTTTGTATAGTGTGTGGGTATGCAGGCACACAGTTCTGCCATGTGGCTGCCCTACACAGGTATTTATGGACAGCTGCAGACCATACCTGGAAGTGTGTGCAGTTCACTGCCTCTGGCCATGGACATGTGGACTGTTCCTGCCAGGGGCTCCATGGGCATTTCAAGGTACAGGCCTCGATGTGCTACTCTCACCAGATGATGACAAATGTCCGCAGGTACCAAGCCTCTCCTGGGACTGGCCAGGACCATGTACATGTGGCCTGCTGTTGTGTGATGTGGACAGCGCCCCCCCACACTGTCAGGCTGGTACTGCCACTATGAGAGCCCCTTGGTGTCCTAGCATGTCCACATTGACTGCCAGCTGTTGGTGTTGCTGGCACATGTCCACATGGCAGTAGCTGCATCCCCACCACACATTGATGCATGGACACACCACGGCCGATGAGGGCCATCATCTCACCATGCCATTTATCCATGAGCTCGGTATAAGCATGGATGGCACCAGACAGTTCACAGATATTGTCACTTACAGATGCGAGAGTAGCCCTCTGCAACCTCAGGCACTGTCTGGTGTAACGTTCTATACTTGCCTGCACCATCATGACAGCCTGAAACATGCACCTGCTGGTACCAGCTATGTCGCCACTGCTAGGAGCATGATGTCCAGTGGCCCTACCACGAGCACCTTGGGACATCCACCTATGTGGTGCCCTGATGGACATCCGGCTATGCCTGCTGTGACCAGACAGAGTAGGCATGGTTACCACACTTTCAGCTGGCATTTGCACTGCCACCAAATGCCAGCTGTCCCTCTGCTGTGGCCGCTGGTGATGGGGTATGTATAGGCACTGAAACTGTGTGCTAGGTTGGGGTGGCTAAAAGGGGGATGCCAAATAGCGCAGTGTCGGCCCCTGACAAACCCACCTGTGCCTCAACAGTACTATCATCATCTTCTGTGTCTGTATGGACACCAACATCAGATTGCGTGCAGGAGAGACCCTGACCCACCTCGCCACCTGTGGGGGAAAAAAATATATGCACTTTAAAACCTGTACAGCATTGCCTAACTGTAGACACACACACACACATGTTCATAATACCTACCTGTCCATGGCTTTGCAGACAGTCCCATGTATATGTCCATGTGATACCCCATCCTGCATCACACTTGTTAACATACACACATTGATACCACTCCTTGACATATCAGTCCTCTAAATGCCTAACCAAGCAGTCACACCAAAAGACCTGTTACTACATTACCTGCCTGACCTGTGTGTAGTGGTTTTACATGGCCTCACTGCTGTCATGCGTTATGCACCCTCTGCATGTCCAGACATCGTGAGCATGGCCCCTATATGTGTGGGCTACTATGTTCTATCCATAATATCACGCACTGGTGTGGCATGTGTATGTAATGTTCAGTACATGCCAGATATGCTGCTCATTCAGGCTATCATGTGACAACTTTAATATTTGGAGACACTCCCTTGTGTTGACTAGTACTTCCCCAATGCATCTGTAGTGCTGCATATGTGGGTTGTAGGTGACCTCCCTGCTGAATGAGATATTAAGGGTGTACCTGGTGTTTACCTTCCCTCTCAATGCCTGTTCCATGCTACAGACCATATTATACTATCAGCTGTCCTGTGATTACACACATGACAGGTATTCCTGGTGTGTAATTTGGCAGTCCATGTCCATGTACTGCATGGTCCCAAAGGGAGGTGCTGCTGTATGAACATCCCACAATCTCAGATGTGCATACATGGCCACCCACACAATGCACACATGCACACATGCATCCTACATGCATCAACCACCCTCCACTTCAACAGAGTGACCCTACAGACAAACTAACTAACCACCAGGATGCCCACACACACACATACAGCTGAGGATGCACAATGATAGTACACATAGTCCTCCTATTACCCATCTATCAACATGTGGAACATATGGTACCTGACCGCATGCAGTTCAGCTATAGTCAATCTATGCTGGGAGCAGTATACATGTGTGTGATGCATGTGCTGTGTCACTAGGTAAAGCCCCTTCCCTTGGATACCACTGCACGCATGAACATGATATTTCTGTGCACCTGTTCTGCACCCTGCCATGTATTGTGCACCACACCTCACAGGTGTACAACCCATTGTGGAATGTGTACTACTGCATCAGTTATGTCAGCTTTAATGTTCACAGCCCCTATGCTTTCAGGCAACACATACCTGATATGAGGACAGATGTCATTTGTGAATGCCTGATGCCTGATTTACAGCTCTCAACATCAGTAGACCATGTATGACCAATTCAATACTCGAACACTAACAACCATCAAAGTATACCATGGTTATGGGGGGTGTACACACCCTTCCTGATATGACGCACCCATCCGTGATCTGCACTGGGACCCCATCACTGCATATCTTAACAGTACATGTGCCTGATATTTGACATATTTCCTGTACTTGCGCATGCAGTGTCTATGGAATGTGTTAGGTGTGTGGATGCTGACTGCGATGCATACACTCCATATGGGCATATGTGTGCTATGGCGGTTTGATGCACCTCTTATCATGTGAACTACAGCAGTCACTACTCCTGGTGGGGGTATACCAGAGTGGGCCATCTGCAATTGCCAGTGTATATTCAGTCTACCTTACACATGTCCCCCTACTCTGCATGATTGCAAGGTCTACTCATGTGCACATCCCTTGGTGTTCACACACTGCCATCACTATTGCTGTGGGGGTAGGGTTACATCTACCACAGGTCCTGCACCTGACTATGTGCAAACACTACCATTCTTAGCATCCTTAGGATCCCTACTGCAGTGCACTGGTGTGTCATGATGACACCCTCGTCATTCAGCCTTTTTGCAGATGTATGACAGGTAAGCCCTACACATGTGTGTCACTTTGCAGTGTCCCATACACTGAACACCACATGTTACAGCCTAGTCCCAGCTGATAATGTGGACTACTGTAATACCTTATGCCATAGTGTATCTCTGCAGCAGTTGCCATTGTCCTACAGGTATATACACTGGTGTTGCACTGTATATGGGTGCTGTTCCAAACATGTCCCTACTGTAGGCCATGTCTCCCACCATTATGTTACTCCCTGTGGACACATTCCACAATGACAGGATGTTAGTTATCATGCAGGTATCTGACATACCCTTCCAATACCTCATCATGGTCACCCATGTGATGCTGTGGATTTCACTGCAACAATATGTGCACATGTACAGCATACATTCTGGGTATGTGTGTTAGATGTGTGCATGGAATATACCATTGCCATTACATGCCCGGTGTGTTGGCAAGCATCTACATAAACCATACTCACTGGCTACAGGCTGCTGCCTTGGTGGTATCCCGGAGGGACCTACATAAGAAGGTGAGAGATGCAATGTCAGTGGCCAAACCTGTGGCAGTGCTAGAGGGTGGGTACAATATTATAATACATCAATGGCATGTTTCCATAGTACTACCATATATGGACAGCTGTTTATCACTACTATGCAGCAACACAATATACCTATGACATGTCAGATATGCATGCTCTACCTGTACCGATGTGAATTTATACGCAATAGGGGTCTACTGATGTGCCCTGTGGCCTTACCTGCATGCTCCTCGGCCGGTGTGTAGGTGGCAGCCACCTCCAGAAAGGTGACCGGCGGTTGGTGGCTGGCCAGATGGGCAGGTGCCATGAAGCTGGCCAGGAGCTCCTCTACACGTGTCAGGGAGGGATTGATGGCATGGGCTCCCCCTGTGATGAGGTGATCCCCTGGACTGCAACAGCACACAGATGGGCATTGTGATGCAGGTCAGTGCAATGATGCCAAACCTGCTCATAACTGCAGTTGTGCAGTCCGACATCATTGACCCTGTGGAGTAGGTCATTCCACAGGGCGGTCCACTCCTGCTGGTCATGAGTGACCTGACCAAACAGCACAGGGTAGTGGTGGATTAAATACATGATCAGCACTTCATTTTCGGCAGCTAAATACGTTGGCAGACATGCATGTGACATCTTGGCTGTAAGACATAAAGATGGAAACAAGTTTGAGCAACTCATACAGCAAGGTTACCACAGTTCTTAATGCACATCTCTGTCACCCCCCCACCATATCAGCGACAACAAACTGTACCCACAATTCATTAGTTATGGCTACAGCTTACATTCCATGGGACAGATATTGTATTGTACCTCACTTGCTGCTATGTGTTTGTAGCCATGTTCCCTGTGTGGACACTATCATTGCTGGCCTGCTACAGACTATTCATCTGCATGTCATTGTCAGGGCCACTATGGTTCCATATATGCCTGTGGTGTGGCTGCTTTGTGATTGCTGTACATCTGACATTCTGTGTTATTGGGGATATCTATGCATGCTGTTGGACATGTTCTGGGATTGTGTAGACTATTACTACCAACATATGTTCTATAACAGTAACACAATAGCATGTATATGGACTATTGCCCAGCAGAATCACCTCTCCAAACCTATCTGCCCATGTTACCTAGCAACATCACATGTGTGTCCCACCCTGGGGCCTCCTCATGTACTGATGCACAATACTGTCAGGTGGAACCAACCCAGGGGATGTTATCCCCTGGGGGCATACACAGACATGTTCATGTCCCCTGAGGCCAGGTCCAGGGTCTGTTCCATAACAGGCTCTACAGACACATGTGGGATGTGTTACATTACTCTGAGGCACCCAGTACACATTCACTGGGCCGACATGCTCCTCCTGCTCAGCCTCCAGGCCAGGCACCTTCAAGATGTGGACTGTTGTTGTGTGCATCAGTGGGTGGGAGTCTTGTTCCCATTATGTCCATATTGGGGCCCGAGGGGTATCCACATCACAGACTACACACACCACCCAGGGTGTTCACCTACCACATGTGTCACATACCACCACTGTAGACTGTCCTCTATATCTACCAACCCTGACCACCTCCACAACTATACCTGCCATACTTCCCCATATTCTCATTCCATACTTCACAGATGAGGGCAATGTGGTCCCAACAAGGGGTTAACATGTGACATACCTCTCCATGTTGCACACACTGCCAGCTGTAGATATCTGTGTGTATTGCTATGTGTGTTTTTTCCTCACACATAGCATGCAGCACTGTGGTAGTAATATAGGGGATATGTATTTACATACATATATGTTTGTGTGTGTGTTTGTATATATGTAGACATGTGCATATAGGTATCTATCTATATATATGCAGATATTTGTGATGTATATATGTGCTCATATATATGTCTACACATGGATATCTGTATATTTGTGGACATACAGGTCTAAAAAGAAAAAAAAAAAAATATATATATATATATATATATATATATATATATATATATATATATATATATATATATATATATATATATATATATATACATATATATATATATATATAATATATATATATATATATACACACCCATATGTGTTTATATATTATATATGTGTACATATGTACACATATGCATACCTATATGTGGGGTACATTCAGACATCAGGTCCACAATCTCACAACACCTTCCTGCACAGCTGCACAGTTCTGCCTTACTACAACACAGACAGGTGCCACATATGGAGACATCCTGACATTAGGGGGTATATCTAGGACCAGATTGCAGGTAACCCTATTACACACCTATGGCATTCCTGCATGCTACATTACAGATTAACCAAAGTATCATGCAAGGAGTGGACTGTGGATCCCATGTGTCCATCATAATGGCATTACTTCCACCCCAGCTATTGGGCATGTAAATTACATACTTCCCATTACACACCACATGCTATGATGGCTTACATCTTGTCAGTCAGTCCTGATCTGCACAGTTGACAGCTATGGCCCACTACCCACAGGAACAGACACTATTGTCTATAGCAGTTGTTCAGTTGAACATTATTACAACAACACCTGATGACACATATAAATCATTCAACATCATCTATCCTATTATTATGGACCAAGTACTGCATTCAGTTACATGCATATATACTTCATATACCTGTTGTGGGAATGATGTCTGTTCTGGATAGTTTGCTGGATGTAATTTTATATATATATATATATATATATATATATATATATATATATATATATTTTTTTTTTTTTTTTTTGCTGTGGCTTTGGCTTTCACTTCCACTTCCACTTTCACTCCCCCTCTCTCTCTCTCTCTCTCTCTCTCTCTCAGTCTCTCTCCAGTAAATGGACTGAGCTGCTTTGAATAGATTGCAGTGTGGATTTTGTAGGTCATGCACATGATCAGGTGATGGCCTCTGCACCAATCAGTGTCCCCCACTTGTTACCTGCATGTAGCTTGCTGTGTAGTACTTTCAATTACCGCTGTCATGGCAACACCTACTATAAATCCCTACATCATGTGGGCATGGTCCCTTTACCTTTCCTGTGTGATGGACATCCTTCCTGTGTGTGGGCATCACTGTTACAGACAGCAGGTAGGAATACCTCTTAGAGGAGAACCTGCACACTCAGGCCAGCTACAAAGTTGTAGTAGGTCCCAGAACTACAGACATAGTGTGAGTAGAGTTGCTGTATGCATTGTATAGCACTGGTGTTGCAGGGTCTGTGTGTACATACTAGTTTAACTTCGAATGCAGTCTGTCTGCATAGCTCTCAACTGTAGGCCTATCCTCTTGATGGCCAGAGGTGTGCCTATCATGTTTTGTCTGTCCACTACACAGGTCTTGTGAAAGATATTTCACTGGCAGTGTGTGTGTTGAGTGCTATCAGTACTTGGCTACATCCATTTCAGTTTCTAACTTCATATTCCTGACTAAGGGCATGTTGCAGACTATCGTGCAACACCAGTGACTTGCTTATTGTATGACAACAGTTTTCCACATATGGGCCTGTGTTCCGACCTCTGTCCTCCACCTACATACCAGGCTTTACACATATGACATGCTGTCAGGGGTTGTTCTGTAGTGGGCTGGGAGTATGTCATGCTGCCATTCCTGCCATCAGTCCACTGCTGTTGTGTACCCCACACATACGGTGGGGTTGGGAACATATATGCATGGGCTTCATCTACACAATACATATGTGCCCTTATGCACTCCAGAGGCCAGCGTATGTAACAGTGGTATATGGCCCTGTGTTATTGAGTCTAGGGAGGGGATGCACCATAACTAACCTAGGCTGTTGCAACATGTGGGGGTATCAGGGGTAAGCTACCTTAAAGTATCTGAATGTACATTACCATACAATCCTCCTTGGGTAAATGCAGGCCTACTGCCTCCTGCCATACAGACTGTTCTGCTTGTCAGTGTGCTTGTGAAAGTGTCAGTTATGCCTTATGTAACATATATATCCCATTGTGTCAACTGAGGTTTTTATCCCCTAGGGATTGTGTACAGAGTGTAAATAGAGGCTGCTGAACTACATATCTGCATTACTTACTGTTGATTGTTTGATATCCTGTGGCCCAGTCTGTCTTTATTATTGTACTACATGAAGGCCTCGGCCTGGGCAGCAACATTTTTAAACCTTTCCAGACTACTGTAATAGTATAACTGTTTCACAGTTGCATTACTCTGTTTATATGCTGTTGCAGCAGTATGGCCACTGTGAAGATCAACTGAATGGTTGCTCTGTGCATTTGCACTTGGAATATATCGTTAACACTCAAATTAGTGTTTGTTTTGTGTTTCAACCTGTGGATTTCCATTGGAAATGTTGGAGAAAATATGTGAGTGATGAAATCTGGTTTTGGTGACTGCATATTGAGTTCCAAGCACCGCGTTTGTTTGGGTGAGCACCTATTCATTTTTGGGATATATATATATATATATATATATATATATATATATATGTTATATCTATTTAGATAGTAATACACACACACAAACACACACACACACACACACACACACACACACATCTACATGTTGGTATACATTTCATGTACTGTTGAATGACTGGGCTGGATGATATCTTTGTGAAAACATCAGGGATGTGTATGTCTGACATGGCTTACTGGCAAATCACTTTGGCTAAGGTGTGCAGGGTCCTGGGTTTGAGCCTTGCAGTCGCTGTGTATTTTGTTGCTGGGCAGAACAAGGGCCATTGGGTACAGAGTGATTAAGGCACTTTTAAGCAGTTGTAAGCAGATTTGCGCGGGTTTGCGTGGAGGTAAGCTGTGCTAACTTCCGGTTACAGTTTCTTATATTCAGTTAGCTTCTAAATTGCTTAACCTGTGTAGGTATTGCTTATATTCAAGCAAACAGGCTGAAACTCACTTACTACTGCTTAAAAGTACTTACTCCTGCTTACCCCATGCTAATTTCTTTAAAAGAAAAGAAAATAGGGTTGATAGGAAAGTGGTGAAAAAAAGGCGCAAAGAGGGAAAAACAGTAGGGAAAATAGCTAGGGATATGCAGGAAGAGTATAGCTGCTCATTTCTTCTACAGCAACAGCTGTGCATCAACACTGAATTTGGAGATAGATTTGGACACTCAAACCCCTGAGAGAGGGGTCAGGACAACAATAATAAGTTGTGATGCCAATTAGACCGAATTACATGTGTCCAGTGGACATGTGTGCAAAATGGGCAGCTATGTATGGGGCAAGATTTTGTTTTGGGAACAGGTTGCCATTTTTTTTTAGGTGAGACTGGGAAGTTGGGGAGGGATAGTAGGTATATCTGAGGAGGTAGTTTGGGTAGGTTAACAGACAAGACAAGCAAGATGCATACAGGGGTGGTATATGACACATGTGGCGGGTAAACACCTTGATGGGAGAGGTGTTGGGAAATCAGTATCACATGAGCTCTCTAGTGGAAACAGTGGGACTGAGGTCCCCACCCATGGGCAGTCACTACTGCTCCTTCACAGCCCTGAAGGTGGCTGTGCTGGGGGCTGATTAGCAGAGCCAGGCTGACCTTCAAGTCATGACCCATGGCCCTCAAGCTGGCATAGCAGATCACCAAACTGCTGGTTGAGCTCGCTACACACCATGACCTAAACCTGGCGATGGGTGACAGGTTCTTGTCCACGCCAGCTCCTGGGGGGGGCGAGCCCCATCCCCTGAGGAGGTTCCACCCAAAAGTGGTGCAGGACCAACATACAAAGAGGTCCTGGGTTGGGCCCCAGATATGCAGGTGCCCTGTGCCATGGCCAACTGAGGTGGGACAGGTGGGTCCGCTGGGACTAGCCTTCCCAAATGTGCTATAGTGTTTAGATTTTATCATCATATGTGGGTTAGTAATAGTCAACACATTCCAGGGTTAGGTATAACAGCACGCATAGATATTCCTATTAACCCAGACACCAGATATGGAACAGTTGCATAGTAAATGGAGCACATGCATATATGGGACCACAGTGATAATAACAACAGCATGCAGGTACATTGATGGCGCCATGGCACCTATGTTGAAATAATTCAATATAGCAAATGCATGGAAACAAATTTAAATATCTATCAACCAATAGGATATCATCAGAACAGTGGAGTCATTACATAATGGTTGAGGTGGGTATGTAGTTTATTGTTGGAGATATGGTGGGGGGGAGAAAGCTGTCAATGAACAACTAGTATATACCTGTAGTCCACATTACTTTCCTAGTCAGTGCTGTTATCTGTACCTTACAAGTATTACTACACTACCCTATAGCCTTAGTTTGGACAGTGATATGGCTGTCGTCATCGTTACACATGAACTGGTTTTACCTGCAGTATACACCTTTTACCTGGCATATCTGTAGATGAAATGTTTGTTAACACTAACTAATGGTTTCTACACATACTCCCAGATTCCAGGTTGAAGTTGTGCACATAGCTGTCCATCTCTTTCTGCACAGACTCTGGCCATGTCTTGACCACATGCAGGTGTACAGGGACATATCTAGACTACTGCCCTCTTCAACATTTAGTGACTTACCACACACATATACATGCTTTCCTACACAGTTATATTATGTAACACAGTGTGGGTGACAGTGATCAGTGATACTTTAATATTCAGAGCAACTGCAACACTCACAATTCCATTCAATACCAGTGTAAACAGTGCAGTACAGGGTATCAAGGTTTTTATTTTTCGGCACAGTGTTCGTATTCGACGTACCTGTGGGATCAATGTTTGTTAGCACTACCTGATTGTTGCCACACAAAAAGTCCCAGATTGCACATTAGTATTATACACATACATCTCACTCTGTTACTGTACACACTCTGTTCACAGCTTGACAACATGGGGGTGTAGATAGGACATACTTGGCTTATTACTCTCATAACAGTTTTGGGCACTGCTAGAGTGACAGGTTTGTTCTCATAGATGTGTGACAATCAGTTGTATTCCCTGTTTGCTGCCTAAACATCTAGGATCATCCCACAGACTTCCCAGGGGGACAGGGTGACAGGCAGCAGATATGGGACCATATACTGGACATTCTGGTCTTATCTGTACAGTTGTGGGGTATGATTCTGTATGCAGGCAACTTCCACTCCCAGGATTCAGACCATGGCTGTGTCTGCTACAACCTAAACACTGTCCATCAGAGTTGTGTGTGCTATATAGATATTGCTGTATATCTTCTATCTGCTTTCTGTCTTATAATTCTCCTATAGTTTTGCATTCTGACCTTGTATTACAACACTCTTATACAGGATTTCCTAGACAGTTATATTTTGTAGGCCAGTGTGGGTGACAGTGATGAGTAATACCTTATTATTCAGAGCAACTGCATCCGTCACAATGCCATACAATACCAAAGTAAACAGTACCAGTACAGGCATCATTCTTGTATTTCTGGGCATAGTGTTGGTATCTGACAGACCTGTGGGATAAATGTTTGTTAGCACTACCTGAATGTTGCCACATAGAGTACCTGATTCCACATTACTATTATGCACATATATCTCACTCTGTTACTGTACACACTCTGGCCACAGCTTGACAACATGGGGGTGTAAATGGCACATATGTGGCTTCTTACTCACATAAGGCTTTGGGGAGTTGCAAGTGTGGCAGCTTTGTTCTCTTAGATGTGTGTCAATCAGTTGTATTTCCTGTTTGTTGCTTATATGTCTGGGATCATCCCACTGATTTCCCAGGGGGACAGGTTGATATGCAACAGATATGGACCACTTTACTGGACATTCTGGACATATCTGTACAGTTGTGGGGTATAAGTCTGTATGCAGACTACTACCACTGCCAGGATTCGAACCATGGCTGTGTGTACTAAAAATACAACAGTTCACATCTCAGTTGCATGTGTTATTCGGGTTTTGTTGTCTGCCTTTTCCCTGTTTTCTGTCTATGTGTCTCTCAGTTGTACGAAATGGCCTCTGGGGATTATACCAGTCATATACAGGCATTCCTACACATTCAATTTATGCTGCACAGTGTGGGTAACAGTGCTTAATACAACAGTACTATTACCTGATTGCAAATCTACATTACCATGTGATACCAGAGTATACACATGCAATTCAGCAGTTTGACCTTTATTGTCAGGCTATTAAGCTTTTATTTACATACAATCTATATGAGACTATTCCTGCCATATTCTCCAGTATATGCAGTACTTGCCTTAAACATTACAGGTTTTATACAGGCAATTAATTTACTAATACGTTTAGATTTATTTCCTATGACAGTACATGAAAGAGCATTACTGACTTGCCTCGCATAGCAACCTCTCCAGGTAACTTCCATGGGCATCCTGGTTTGTGGCCCACTCACTTGCAGCTGTGGGGGATATAAGAGGAATATTTAGCCATACTTATCCATGATATACATGAGCTGGCAATTATTACACACATAGTGGAGTGATACTTACACACAGCTGGGACAGCCCCTGTCATTCTAGCCTCTTGGATCCACTACTCTAAGAGGTCCCCCTTACACTGCTTCAGGTCAGCATAGTGATGCCTGACTTACTCACCAGTTCAGGGTATGCCAGTGACACTGGTGAGGTCATGGGCGAGATGGCCCCAGGCTTTCACCTTATATTGGGAACACTGGTACTGGCCCTGCAGCAGTCTCTGATCATGGTCTTTGATAAGGAGTCCTGCCATGACTCTGAACTCCTGGATGCACCAGTGCTGTGCCCAGAAGTGCAAACCTTCTCCCCTTACTGCCATTATGCCTGCAAGGGGAAGCTACAACCAGTTATGAGATGTATTCCCATCTGTTGGGTTTAAGTAGAGCTGATTTCCCACACATTTCCGTGATTGGCGAGTTTTGAAAAGGCTAGGCTATGAGCAAATTCGCTTGCCTAAGGTTGGCATTGTTTAAAGGGGTATACCACTGGGCACATTGAGTTAGCTGCCTACACATTGCTTACACCTCCTATGCTGGCCTGTGCAATGCTTAGCATTGCTTACATTAGACTTTGCATTTTATTTTCTTTTTGGCATTGATTTATTATTCATTACATCTTATATATATGCCTGGTATCCATGATTCATGTGTATGTACACTGTATGGGGTCCTTGTGTTTTATTGGGGACTTCAACACTCTATTAGAATTACACCTCACATCTGGGCTTACTGCTGTACTCCAGTTCACGTATTTATGTTATGTAGTGGGTTATGGAATATATGACTGCATATTGATTCCTTTCACAGGTTCTGTTTGATTTTACTATAGTGAGGACTTGTTTGGTGATACCTCATTCTTCTGTACTGCTTTTATGGCTTGGTGGTTAGTTACTGTGATTATAGTGTCTAGGGTCCTGGGTATAAAACTTGCAAGGCTGTTTATTTTGTTGATGGGCAGAACAAGGGCCATTGGATACAGAGTGATTACGGGATTTTTGAGCAGTTGTAAGTGGGTTTGCATGAGAGTAAGCACTGCTAACCTCCGGTTACATATGCTTACAGAGAGTTAGCTTTAATATTGCTTAACCTGTGAGCACATTGCTTACCCCTGTGCAAATGAATTAAACCCGCTTACTAGTGCTTAAATATGCTTACTACTGCTTACACTTACTTACTAGTGGTTACTCCCACTTACAATTGCACTGATTTAGACAGTAATATCTAATGGTTCTTGGGAAGGTTGGGGATTTGGAAGCTGTATGGAGTTATCATTCATTACACATTTTACCTTCCATTTGTATCCATGATTCCTGTGTACATCTGTATGGGGCACATGTGTTTATCTGGGGACTTTGCAACATTATGACACTGACACCTCACATGTGCATTTAATGCAGTACTCCAATTCACAATTATATGTTATTAGTAGGTTATACAGCAAAATAATGTTCATAAACTGATTTCACATGGAAAGTGCTGCAGTGGGACTCAAACCAGCAATGCCTGCTCATAAGATGAATGCTCTGCCCACTGCACTATTGCTATACTGCTTCATTTTCATATATCTTCCTTGTTATCCTCTTCAGTCATTTCAGCTGCATTAACCGTAGCTAAGCGATGGGCACACACACTAGCTTTAATCGGTTTCTTAATAAAAAAAAGGTGTTTGTTCATTTTATTTCTATTTACTATTGCTGTTGTATACGTGAGAGAATGTTGCTGGGGATATGTGGACACCTATGAGTGATCTCACTTATTTCTTTGGCCTTTCTGCTGTTCTTCATTATGGGGGTGTGTATATTCTGACACTCTCCATATAAAATTAGGTGCCCAGGCAGCGCGCCTTCATTAATATGCATGGTGCACTGCTGTTTTGCTCCTAAACGGCAGCTTCCGTGCAGGACTAAAGTAGTCCTGCATGGAAGAATAGTAAATCCAAGGGGGTTTTCTAGTCAAATATAGATTAAACAGTAAAAATAAAAATACATAATATTCTTAAAAAGTAGTTGAAGTGTTATTTAATTCCAAAGTTAGGTGAATCTTATCTGGGTTATAAAGAGCAGGAATAAAGCAAAGAAAATCAGCACATATCGTAAAAAAGTAAATAAACATGGTTGAGTACAATACTGCCAAATACACTAGCTGGAATTCATAGATGAACTGTTTAATATGCAAAGACATTTTTGTGTGGCTCACTGCAGTACGCATGGAGTGGTGATTCATGGACCATAGTTGTACAACTCAGGGAGTGGCTGATTCATGATCATAGTTGTGCAACCACACAGCAGCTTGTACTTCACACCGCATAACTAATGCAAATAAGTGCTCAAATAGAAACAGATGAAAATGTGTAATCAAATGAGTGCTTAATTGCATGCAAAGGAAACAAATATCATGTTTCACAAATGTCAGGAAAAAAGCAGAGGCCTAGCCATCAGTGGTGATTACTACATTGTGTGTCCTCACAAAGCTAGGGTTCATAAACAATAAGCAGTAACAGCAACACTTGAAATACCATAGCCTCCTTCATAATAAGATAGCAGTTCACTGAAAGATTTGCAGATGCATTTATCCCAGGTGCTGAATCTCACAAATGAATGGCTATGCTATACCTGTGGATTTCAAGGTATATGTATCTTTTGTTATCCTAGTTATGGAAAGCATTCAGTGACCAGCTGGAAATACACTATTTTTTCCTTCAGAGGTACTCAGCAATTTCTCCAGTGTTATACATCTGCATATTGATGAGCATGATTCCCCAAGACTAAAGTGGATAAAACTAAAAATAGGCATGGTTTCTACAACACAACCTACTTTCCAGCGGAACTGGGTGCAGTAGAGTCTACTCTCGTGGTATCACGATTGCTCTGGCCCATGGTCCCAGAAAAACACCAATAGGAAATTATATCATTCTTTTTAATGGTAGGTAATCTGTGATTTACAGTGAATCATTACTAGTCAGTGTGTTTATCATCTTGGTAAGTTACATTATTTCTAGACTATGTATATGTTGAACCTCTATGTCCATTTCCAACATAGCAATTTCTCAAAGGGTCATATTGTTATAAGTACTAGTACAGTGTGTAGAGTAAGTGCTGAGAAAAATACACACGGTCAGTACAGTCAGTACTGTACTCTGAAAAATATTTTTTTCCTGTTTTCTGATTCAAATAATGATGGCTGCCCATCCCCCACCCCCAAACCCTGGTTCATGGAATTTATGTGCAACCCTGAAACTGTTGCAAAAATGTATTTCAACACCGCTCATACCAGGACATGAAATATAATAGAACATGAGTCTGGACTACTGAGGCATGGTTTTGATGCCTGAAAACACCTGTGAATTCACACCAGTAACTGCCTGATATTGCCAACAAGAAATTTGCAGTCTGTTCCATATTCCACAATGTGCATTTACAGAAGAAGGGCTGATAGCCAGTGTCTTGTTGACTTACATCAATCAGGTGAAGCTGATTACAATCATCATAAGCAGGATTCAATATTATTAGTGGTATTTCATAGGCAGTGATTAGTGCAATATGTAGGAGAGCTGGCAAGGTGGCAACATCTCTTCACCAAATATGACCCTTGATATGTATGAAGCAAATTAATATACGTGATGCTGGATATGTTCCCATCAGACTTTTCTTGTCTGCACATGGTCTGGATTCACTGTCCACCAGGCATTAGTTCAACATCAGCACCACAGTGCATGGAGGGTTGTACAGGGTAAGTTGTCAATAATTGCACAGGATTACACAATGTGGTCATATTGCAACACAATGTGGGTCATAAAATAAGGTGGAATGTGTGGGTAGAGGTTATCAAATGCACAGGACTCAGGAGGCACAGTAAAACTAGACTGACAATACGATGCTGAGTTTGGGATCCAGTAAGGATGGATAATACCAACAATCATGTCCTCCGGTGGTATGGATAAGAAACCTCTGTGTGCATATCTTCTGTTGTTAAATTATAGATGGGTGAGTGCAGGCCTTCACGACTCCCCTACCATTGATATTGTTCTACTTCTTGACCTCAGACTGTTATGCCTTTGCAATTAAGATCTTGGAAGGCTCCTGAGCTCTTGTGACAGGGATGGTGCATTTCACTGGTGAGGACCTCCAGCCCTGGAAATATGTAGTGGTCACAAGCTATGGTAAGAGTTTCATAACTTCTGATATAGTTCTGGACATGGCTGCTGAGCATGATCCCTGCACTGGCCAACATTACAGCCAGTAAGTATCCATACCTTACTCCAGCCACTAACAATACTGCTAGTCTTGGTAGAGATGAAGGCCCTATCCCTGTATTCTGTCTCCTACAGGCTGTGGAGATCTTGTGCCTGGCATACAAGGCACTGTCAGACCCCACTCTGATGGTCCTCCTGCATATCCACAAAATAAACAGCAGCAGAATTACCTGTTCTAAAAAAATTAAACCTTGCCTGTGATATAAATAGGACATGTTGGAGAGACAGGTATATATCACAGTGACTACCACTTCTCTGGAACAAGGAGTTCCTCCCTAAACTAATTCAAGTATAGCATGGACAACTGGATGGGGAACAGGAAATTCATCTGTAGATTGGCACTTATGTCTCTAATGGACACAGGCTCTCTGTAAATTGTTCATCTCCCAGGATCCTGTTTGTAAATGTTTCACCTCCCAAGCCCCTGCTAATACTTATTAAGGGTACCAGAACTTGTCAGAGATTTGGGATGCAAGGATAGGCTTAAAAAGGCCCTTGTATTCATTAACCTAGTAAGCACCTATGAACATATGAATGTACAAAGGCTGGTGCCAGTTAGGAAATTGTGTCCCACCACATCACTCACCTGAAAATCAGTTTAATTATGTTTGGTTTCCATGTCCTCAACTAATTGGACATCATCATCACAAAGGCCATAAAAGACATCCACCACTTTCATTACAGATGAAAAGGCAGCAGACTGTTTCAGAACCACACTTTCAAATAAAAAAATCTGCTGACAAGCACCCAGGGTTACCTACACATCAGGGTGTAACTGCGATGTCTGACATTGTCAGACGCCCCATGTTACTGGCCTTTAGTGAGTTCATCCAGCAAGGAAGAAGTCAGTAACTCTGATGCTGGTGCTTTGGCCACTGCTGGAACACCTGCAAGGTTTTCACCTACAGGACATTCTTACTGTACGGATGATGGTGTGCACTCATCCAGTACAGTCACAGAAGGCCAGTATCCTCAGCTGTACATACATGCATACATCTTCTCTTCAGGGTATTTCCCAACCTAGACCTAAACAGACACTTCCATTGCCACACCCTTTAATGATAACATATCTCTAGATATCCATGCATCATCGTCAGACTGTGAAGAAGTGTGCACATCAACACCTTGTCTAGTCTCAGCCATCTTTACCTGTTTTTTATCTATCACTGCTGTGACTTATGATTGCGAAATATGGAGAACAAATTAATGACACCCCCTTAAAATAAACTAAAATGGTGCTCACATGACATCAGTGTAGGTTTCTAAATGCATCCAATTCCTTATTATGCAACCTTATTTTCTCTTTTGACAGCAATCTGTAACATTCCCAATTCCCACCTCTTAGAAAATGCCCAGTACTGTAACAACACTGTATGTAATCCATAACTACACACTGCTAATCTTTTCTATCACCCACTAAGATATGGATGCACTGGGTCAGTACAGCATTGACATCCACACCCCAGCTTGGGATCAATCCTGTTGCAGCTCCTACTACCTTTGACACAGGAAACTCCTTTACATTTATCAGTATTAAGGAATGTGGCAGCATAAGCCTGTGGCAGATATCTCCCTTTAAGTCATCTGTTCCTTATGATTAACATGGCTGGTTACATTGATGAAGTGATGGCAGACATGGCTCATTGTGTGCTTATGCCCACCCCTAAAATTTACGTTATAGCACAGACTTTTGTAGCTGGTCCCTTGCTTGTTGGTCTGCACCTCCCCTAATTGCCATCTTAAGGTCGTGCACCGGAATGTTTTCTTCAGCATTGCTGGAATTATTGAGGATATGTCTGACTCACCCTGTGGATCTGGTGAATTCTGTTTGCATGAGAAGAAAACAAGAATATATATTGCTATGATATATATATATATATATATATATATATATATATTTTTTTTATTTATTTAACATTTGTTGACCGGGAAAGTCTGACTATGTACCACAGATGAATACACAAACCACAAATAAACTAAGAAAAAAACTCTGTCGGATGCTAAAGCAGAAACTTGCAGTTATCACATAAAGTAAACACCAATGAGGTAAAATTCACGAACGCTTTAATAATCCTCACAATCAAGTTCCACACAGTCAAGTTTAAGCGCTTTTCGTCTACTGAATCAGTAGACTTCTTCAGAACACAGTAAGCTAAAGTAACCAAGTAGCTTAAATAGTCAAATGTTAATCACTAACAGCTGCAAACAAGAAAGCTGTAATCAAATGTACTAAACATTTAAAGTCATATTAACAAGAGAAATACTCTAACCTAATGTTGTTACACATGAACCCATAAAGCATCTTACAATAAAAATAAAAATAAAAATAAAAATACAAAAACAACACAATCTAACAAATGTATAGTGTTAAAATCATATATGAATAATTAATGTAAATATAAACAAGTGAATAAAAATAAATTAAATAAATAATACTGCTAGTCATAAATTATCTTCTCAAACTTTTCAGTTTTAACACACAGCTAATAGAACACAGGTCATTAAGACCTGGAAATGAGTAAGAGTTCAATCTAATCTGCCATTTTAATTCCTTTTCTTCTAACAGTAACTGAAGGGGGGCACCTTGTTGCTTATCGAATACCTGATCTATGACTAAAAATTTAAAATGGTGACCTTTAAATAAGGAAATGTGTCTCGCTAACGCATTCTCCTGTTTGGTTCTCTTTATGGCATACAGGTGTTCATAAACTTGGTCCCGGAGTCTACGTTCAGGTACCACAGATCCTGTTTTCAGCGGAGGCCCGGGGAGAAATGCTCCAGAAGCATGTCTTTATAATGTGGGAGGAAACCGGAGTACCCAGAGGAAACCCACGTGAATGCAGGGAGAACATGCAAACTCCACACAGAAGGCACCCCAGCCGAGAATCGAACCGGAGAACCTCTTGCTGTGAGGTGACAGCATATATATATATATATATATATATATATATATATATATATATATATATATATACTATCAGGCACTGGGAAAGTACATGCTCCATAGAAGCACATACTGAAAGTACACCAGTCTAACACATTGTGCTACATTAACACAAAGTATGTCTGGACTGCAGATAGCCTGTAAATTGGCCTGTTGCTATGGAATGGCAGAGCCACTCAGTCCAAACAGAATATTAGTTGGTGCTGTGGCCACTAAAACACACAGGCAAATGTGTCAGGTGCAAAAACACATCATGTGAAAACATAATCCTAGGAAAGGTGCCTACTGTTCTACCATGCCCCTGATGTCTGAGCAGTTATCTGAAGGGAAAACGTAAGTTGTACCAACTAAAATCCATGCACCTACTTTGGTAAAAGCCCTTACAAAACTGTTTCACAGTACTGTGTGAGTCAGAATATAAATAAAGAAAATGGTGACTCCAAACAAAACTCCACAGATTTAAATCATTGCCAAGTACTACAAAGGCAAATGATGCCTTCTGTCTTAAATGACTATGAATCTCTTATTTCCAGTTGCATGCAATGGGCCCATATTGAGCAGCACATACATAATTCCACTATTATGCTAATGCAAGAAGTAGACCATGCATGACGCCATGGAGCTGGGCAGTAAATGTTTACATGATACAGGAATATTTACACAGGTTTTGCCATTTTGGTATAAAACTAGGCATTTACCATCCTAAGAGGCAAAAGTGGCTATTGGCTCTTTAACATATAAACCTCCTGCATTCTTTATAGCACTTAGTGGTATAAAGAGTTGTAGACAGTAACCATTTCAAATGTCAGCACCCACTAGAGCAAGTCCCAAAATACAGAGACTGAATGGTTGAAAATTCTGACTTACATATAGTATTCACTTTTCTCCAGGATATGGTGATCTCGTAATTGGTACAAATAATTTCGGGGGTATATATACTTTGAATATGTATTAATGTTATATAAGTTTTACCTCCCTGCAAAAAGTAGTTTAAAGGAGAAGAGCAATTTTTGAAGTTTGCTCTTCTCCTGTGCTTTCGGTCTTTTGTTTTCTTTTTGGTTTGTTGGCACTCGGCTCTTTAAGTGTTGACATGTCAATAGGGAGCCATTGTGGACTGACACAAACCATGTTAAGTTCAGTAAATCTGTTGTCTGGCTGTAAATATTTCAACATGCCTCACTTGTACTGAGCATGATCTTGCCTTGCAATTTCATAATACTTTTGCACCCAAGCACACCATTGCTGTATAGGTGTACGCTGCTTTTTCTCATTGCTCTGCTCTGCCATGCACTATAGGTGTACACTGCTTGTTCTCATGCTCTGTTCTGCCATGCTGTATAAGTGTATGCTGCTTGTTCTCATTGCTCTGTTCTGCCATGCTGTATAAGTGTTTGCTGCTTGTTCTCATTGATCTGTTCTGCCAGGCTGTCTAAGTGTATGCTGCTTGTTCTCATTGCTCTGTTCTGCCATGCTGTATATGTGTACGCTGCTTGTTCTCATTGCTCTGTTCTGCCATGCTGTAGAGGTGTATGCTGCTCATTCTTGTTGCTCTGTTCTCCCATGCTGTATAGGTGTATGCTGCTTGTTCTCACTGCTCTGTTCTGCCAGGCTGTATAGGTGTATGCTGCTTGTTCTTGTTCTCTTCTACCATGTTGCATAGGTGATACACTGCTTGTTTTCATTGCTCTGTTCTGCCATTGCTGTATAGGTGTGCACTGCTTGCTCTCATTGCTCTGTTCTGCCAGGCTGTATAAGAGTATGCTGCCTGTTCTCATTGCTGTGTTCTGCCATGCTGTATAGGTGTACACTGCTTGCTCTCATTGCTCTGTTCTGCCATGCTGTATAGGTATACACTGCTTGTTCTCATTGCTCTGTTCTGCCAGGCTGTATAGGTGTATGCTGCTTGTTCTTGTTGTTCTCTTCTGCCAGGCTGTATAAGTGTATGCTGCTCATTCTCGTTGCTCTGTTCTGCCATGCTGTATAGGTGTACACTGCTTGTTCTCATTGCTCTGTTCTGCCAGGCTGTATAGGTGTATGCTGCTTGTTCTTGTTGTTCTCTTCTGCCAGGCTGTATAAGTGCATGCTGCTCATTCTCGTTGCTCTGTTCTGCATTGCTGTATAGGTGTACACTGCTTGTTCTCGTTGTTCTGTTCTGCCAGGCTGTATAGATGTATGTTGCTTGTTCTTGTTGTTCTCTTCTGCCAGGCTGTATAAGTGTATGCTGCTCGTTCTCGTTGCTCTGTTCTGCCATGCTGTATCGGTGTATGCTGCCTGTTCTCGTTGCTCTGTTCTGCCATGCTGTATAGGTGTACACTGCTTGTTCTCATTACTCTGTTCTGCCATGCTGTATAGGTGTACACTGCTTGCTCTCATTGCTCTGTTCTGCCATGCTGTATAGGTGAACACTGCTTGTTCTCATTGCTCTGTTCTGCCATGTACCTTGAACTTTGCAGTTAGCTTTAACTCATCAGTTATAGTGATATTAATTACAATAATAGAGTTGAGTAGGGCTGGCAATGTTGAAGGGATAAGGGAGAAATATTCATATATAATCAATATTTCTCACAATGCTCAGCATCATCCTTCCATGTCGATGAGGGTTAGCCGCAGTGCAAAAGTCTTTGAATCCTGGACAACTTTTTTATACAATATACTGGGAGGCAATTTTGTAATCTGTACATATTCAAAGCAGAATGAAGAGTAGCAGAAATAATGTATCTTATTACATTTTCAAGATGTTGCTTAACTTTGTTTCATTATTTTATATAAAACCATTCTAAACAACATTTTTAGTAAATGAGCAGATTTAAATATTTAGAGTTTGTTGGATAAATGAGTGATAAAAAGTTTTAGGTCTTAAATTGACAAAAATCTGTCCCCAGGATTCAGCAAGCTCTGCACAGTGTGCAGGAATAGTGCAAGTGCTGCTGAAGGCAATATGGCCACCGAGAGATCCAGGAACAAGCTCTTGGGATGTGCCCGAGTGCTACTGCACTATTCCTCCACGGACACAGCTCCTGCATGCTAATTACCTCATTTACAGGTGAAAACCATGCATGAAACAGGTAGCCGTCTGTGCAGGATTAGTATAACCTGCAGAAATGTATTCAGCTAGTAACTGAGTACATATCTGCAGACTACAAAACGGTGCCATGACAGCTCCAAACAAAGGGTATATATAATGTGGAAGGCATGCTAATGACCAAAGATATGGCCAACGGCATGGAAAACAGTTTAAAAATAACAAAAAATAACTTTTATTTTTTTGTGACCGATTTCAGCCATTTAAGCATAGGGCAGCAGCGCGCAAACGAGATCGTCCTGAAAATAAAAATAAAACTTTGAAAAAAGCTTTTTGGGCAAAATCACAATTTTGCCATTATAGTCAATGGCAGGCAGAAGACAACAAGGCCACTGAATAGTGGTTGCTAAGGGGGAAAGCTCAGTGTTAGACTTGTAACTAGGCATTAGCAGTAAGTTCTATGCAAATGAGGGGAATGATACTGAATCACAGATTTCCCCTCATTGCTAGCCAGCTCCCAACCATGTAGGTGCAAGAAAACCATGGTGCAAGCCTAAGAGTTAGCTGACATCATGGAGGGGTGTATCAGGCATACTGTAAGCTTATTCGAGCTCTGTGTATGGGCACTGCCCTTAGCTTAGCAGAGGTAAGGAAGGTGGTGTGTCTGAAACTGCCTACCAGTGTTTACATTGCCTAAATGGGTGTGCGCACCGCCCACCAGGATTTAAATAAAAATAAAAAAAAAAAAAAACAGGAAATAGCAGCTCCATTCACATATGTGCACTGGGTTTGAGCGGCATGCCTCTGGGCTTAAACAGGAAGGCAAAGGGAAGGGAAAACAGCAGTAGGAAGGTAATCAAAGAGAACTAGCATAGCTGGCAGGTGAAATGTATCAAAATCAGCCAATTACACAAGCTGTAGCCCAGCCCAGAACACTACTATAAACTATGCAACACCTTTCCCTCTGGTTTTTCCCACAAACTCTACACCACCAGTGTACACAAATTGGAAAACTTTACTTAACAAAAGCAACAAAATGATAGAGGCTGCTTTTGTCTCATAAATCAACATGTGGAAAAGGCTGAGGGTGGTGAGGATGACAATGCTGATGACCAACCCACAGTGAGGAGAAGGAGAAGAGTATACAGACCCAGGGTAACCTACCAGGAGCTACATGAGCTGGAGATAGTGGAGCACTATAGGGTGGACAGGGACCTCCTACAGCAAATTGTTGAGCTGTGCCAGCCACGCCTCACACACAGAACCAACAGAGGGGAACCCATCCCAATGGATACCAAGGTATGTATAGGCTTAAGAACACTAGCCACAGGTACCTTCCAAAGGCCAACTGGGGATATCATGGGGATCTCAAAGGCATCAGCATCTAGGGTACTCCACCAGTTTCTGGATGCCATGTCAGCACATGCTGGTGAGCAGATATATTTCATCAACACCCGTGAGGTGTCTCTTCCACCAAATAGCAAAATACCCTGAGGTAGTGGGTGCTATAGACTGCACACACATACACATCAAAGCACCACCCGATGAGCGGGGTAGAGTCAACATGAACCGCAAGGGCTTCCCCTCCATCAACTTCCAGGTTGTGTGCAATGCCCAAGGCATTATAATGATATTGTGTGCTGGCAGCCCTGGAAGCTATCACGACTCCCATATCTGACATATGACATAGCTGTACCAGAGATTTGCCAATGGGAACATCCCATATAGCCACCTAGTGGGGGATGCTGGTTACACACTGGAGCCATGGCTGATGCCACCCATCAGAAACGCACACACACCTGAACAAGAACTCCATAATGAAGCATATGCTCAGACCAGAATCATATTAGAGCATGTGTTTGGGATGCTCAAGTCATGGTTCCAGTGCCTGGACATATCAGGTGGAGCCTTGCCGTACTCACCAGCTACATGTACCCAAATTGTCATTGTATGTGCCATGCTAAACAATATGATCCTGTGGAAACAGCTGCAGCAGGAACAGCATGGGGCAGGGCCACACAGGCCCCCCCCCAGCATTGCCAAGGCCAGAACAGGCACAGAGTGACTCGGAGGAGGAACAACCTGAGCCTGCCCCTGTAGGCAGAAGGAGGCATGCCCAGTATGCCCATGTTTTGACAAAGAGGCAAGGCATAGGACATGCACTGACACAATAGGAACCCAGGGAATGATACATCTCTCTGACTCACACATACAGTAAAAGGCATGCCAAACATGACACTACCTGTGGTTAACCATGTACAGAGAGTGTACTTTGTGTATCCGACATAGTCAGCCCTCCAGCACCATCCTTAATACTGGCACAGCCACAAGGTGAGTCACTCTCACTATCAATTGCTGAATGTAGTAGTATGTTCTGTTACCTGTATCTATGGTATGGATGTGAGTATGTAAGGGAATCGGGTGGCTTAATGGGATGACTGCAGATAGTAGACACCTATATTGGCAGCATGAAATCCATAACAAATACTGGTGTCAACATAGTAGGCAGTACTAGACAAGGTGACAAAACCCACTGCAGGATATGTGGTGGGCCAAATGTGTGTCCATAGGATGCACACATGCATGTCAGTGAGGCTCACATACCCAACAACAGTCTCAGCCAGCAGGACAGGTGTAGGCAAACACAAAGAAAGGCAGTGCTAAGGGCTCTAATTGTTGGCTATGGAGAGCAGCCCCCCTTCAGACCTACACAGACAGACTACAAAAAAGTCAGGCAGTGGGATGTTATTTCTGAAGGGTAAGAAGTCTGAAACTGAAATGTAGGTCAGTAAAACCTAAGAACTGTAGTGCACTGATATGCCTCTAGTCTGCATGATAGGTCAGCATACAGAATGAAATGGAAGCCAACAGTTTACCTGAAATACCAGTACAGTCATAGCAAATGTTTACAGTTGTCAGATGTGCCATCCCCCCACAATCCTATGTAGAAATGTAGTAACATGTGCATGTGGGTATAATAACAGTGGAGCACAGATTACCTGAGCTGGCCAAACTAGCAGGAAGGATTGTTGCACATGTACAATATGCAGGGCTCTGTGTGTTAGGTTGTTGTGTGTTGTATATTGTGTGAAAGTGGTCAACATGTAGGCATGGAGGATAGGTTCCCAGTGGCCAGTGGCCAGTACAGTTGATGACAGGGACAAGTTCTCACAACTGCAGTGCCAAATGCAATGCATCCCAGCAAGACACAATCCAGCAGTAATCCATACTAATTGTTCAGATGTAATATCTGTCATGATCTAAATGATGGACATGTCATGAATATGGGCCTGGAAATACAAACAGTACACATGTGGAAGTACCCTAGACAGACAGTGTATAAAATGTTACTGTCAAATGGAAACACCTTTGGAATTCTAAATACAGGTTAGCAGCACATTAGTTGGCTGTGTAGTATGGAATGATGATTATAGTCTGGACAAACACT
Organism: Protopterus annectens; assembly: GCF_019279795.1. NCBI lineage: Eukaryota > Metazoa > Chordata > Ceratodontiformes > Protopteridae > Protopterus > Protopterus annectens. The sequence goes on from NC_056735.1 coordinate 1,504,535,229, forward strand.
GGCAGACCACAAAAAGCACAGGTATGAGGTACTGAGAAACTGATGATGTCCCTGCACAAGCCGGCATAAGCGGAATTCCCCTTGTATATCTGTGAGTCAGCTGCAAGCAGCTTCCATAGCACACATGCACTCAGCTCATCCCACCAACTGCCACAGGTACCTTACAGGTCATAACCCTGCTGTTGGGAATGAGTACAATATGACCCCCAACTCTGTATGAGAATAGCCACAAAATGCAGCATGCTGAAGAGGTGTCCCATGCAGGTGTGTGCCTAGCTGTAAGCAGCACCCTGCCAGCATCCACACCAATGGATCAATAAGGACAGAAACTATTGACATTAACACCTTGCACACCTACCCTGTCACCCCAGGGGAATACAGTGGCTTGCAGCCTGAGACTGTAGGAGTGACACAATGCAGTGGCCTGCTACATCACTACCAAATGCCCTACAGTCCTCTGTCAAAGGCCGGTGTCTCACCTGTACTGCCAATGTATATTATCTCATGGACTCCCAAATAATGCATAAAACAGTCCACAGAACACAAATGCAAGACCATGTTGACAAATCCCATTAGCATGTACACCATGTCCTATTGCATGAACTGTGGACCAACCCTTAAATACTGCTGGGATGAAGTGATAACTATAGGGATACTTATCAAATGTTGTTTGCATAATGTTTGGAAGAGGATAGAATAACAGGGGGGGGGTAGAAGCATGGATGCCATGGAGTGTGTGAAGTCTAAAACTCAGATGTGTGCAAATACTATCCCTGCCTGCAAACACAGGAATGGGTGCTGTAAACCACAATGTGAAGGTGTAATGACCAGAAATATGAGCCCTGCCTTTGGGTAACCTGTGTGAATCTGTAGAGCTGTGATGTATGGTCACAGCAGGATATGGCCATTTTGTCACATTGATAGATGTACAAGCATGGGATCCTCAGCCACCACAGTACCAAGGTACTGAACCATTTATACAGACCCATCAGCAAATGTCTGCAGCTCCCCATCCAGAATGGCATGATTGTGCAAGAATATGTAGGCTGCAGACCACAATACTGG